>NC_057389.1:49662297-49896931 GCF_019320065.1 Cervus canadensis
GCCCCTGCACAAGGATGACATGCAAATTCATCAAGAGTTCCATATAAAAAAGAAAGAAAAGGATATTGGGACCACAACGTAAAGGACATGATACCTGGACCTCGGGACTCATTCAGCTTTATCTCTCATGGTTTCTTCTACCTGATATTTTTTAATGTCAAATATTTTATAGGAGGTCTGAATACCAGATTAATGCTCTATTAAAAGAAACATCTTTGTTACTTATTCTGCTTTAAATATTTGCTGAGTATGGAAACTTTTGGTGTGCCAAATTGAAGAGCAATATGATATACCTTTATAAGTTAGAGAATATAGTAAATGAAAACTGTTCTCTCTTAAATATAATCAATAAGGAAATATTATTTTTTACTTGGCCAAAGTTAGAACAAATGACATTTTAAAGTGGAGTTGGAAAAGATATTTTACTGAAATGAGCTAAGCTTTATGAGTAATATTTGGAAAAAAGCAAAATGAAAAATTATCAGTTGTTTGAAAAAAATATTACAAGCTGTGGTTTTAAAATATATTTAAGAGAAGTGAAAGTCACTCAGTTGGAACCCATGGAGTATACAGTCCATGGAATTCTCCAGGCCAGAATACTGGAGGTGGTCACCTTTCCCTTCCCCAGGGATTCTTCCCAAACCAGGGTTTGAACCCAGGTCTCCCACATTGCAGGCAGATTCTTTACCAGCTGAGCCACAAGGGAATCCCAAGAATATTGGAGTCAGTAGCCTATCCCTTCTGCACGGGATTTTCCCACCCTAGGAATCAAACTGGGGTCTCCTGCATTACAGGAGGATTCTTTACCAACTGAGCTATCTGTATTCTATCTTTACCTCTTTCTATCTATCTATCCAAATATTCAGTCATGATAACAATTACTATGGCAAATGCCATAACAGATTGGTGGTGCTAAGAAAAAGTGTTGCCATGTGATAATTTCCTTTAACGATGCTGATTACCATGCTAAACATACCTGCTTTAGGAGAAACGTTGGAACATTGACTAATTACAAGTCATCTGGCCTTGGACAAGTTACATTTTCCTCTTAGAACAAAGATTATTCATTTATGCCACATAGAGACTAGACCAAATGTCTTCTAATTTCAAATAATAATAATAATAGTAATTTTGTCTTCCATGATGCATGACCTGTCTATGAGGAAACTGCCCTGCCCAATTCATCTGAGGAAAAAGAAGCTCTAGGCTATTTTTTGAGTATGGGAAGACAAGGGCACTAACTGGACAAAGGTGGTCATATGGTCCTAGGGCAGTCAATCCATAGGCTGAGAATACTTTGCTCAAAGACTTCTGAATAAGAGAGGCAATGGATGTTACTTTAGCTAAATTACCCTCTATTTTAGCTAAATTTTCCTGATGAAATTTGAGTGGTACAATATGGAGAGAATCAAAACACTGACAAACAAAAAAATAAATAAGGCATAAAAAAGTAGCTTAAAACTAGGATGATAGTGAAGTCAGAAGAACTAATGAAAGGGTTGAAGAAAGGAAATCTGTTGTTCCCAGAAACAAAGGCAGGACAGGGGTTCTAACTATTGCAATTGCATCAGCAGAACTCTCGACAAAATATGAAATTCAAAATTGTAAAATTACTAAACACCAAAACATGTCTACAGCAGTTCAACACACTTGAATTTTACCTTGGTGACTATGCATTGATTATAATGTAATATCAAAACCTTAAAAAATAAAACTCTGGTACCTCAGCTTTGTAGGTCCTTTAAGTACACTGTCAGTTTTCCTACTGGATCATTTATTTGAACTGCTTTCAGTCTTCAACCAAAGCCTTCTGAGGGTTCACCTAGTACCCTTCTTTCTTCTTTTATCTTCAACTTCGGTAGAAACTACATAACTTTAGATTCACCCTCTTAAAAAAAGCTTCAGTGTACTGTACGGTATTAACTATAAGCACAAAGCTATACAGCTGATCTCTAAGATTTTTTCATCTTGCATGACTAAAACTCTAAACTGATTGAACAACTACTTCCCATTTACCCCTCCCCCTAGCCCCTGGAACCCATCCTTCCACTTTCCATTTCAATGAGTCTGACTACTGTAGATAAAGTGAAATCATGGAACATTTGTCCATCTGTGTCTGTCTTGTTTCACTTAGCATAATATCATCAAGGTTCATTTATGTTGTAGCATGTGATAGGACTCCTTCTTTTCTGTGGCTGAATAACATCCCATTGTATGTATATACCACATTTTCTATTAGCCTTCTTTCTTATTGGCACATTTTATCCTCACAATATGTTCTCATTACTAGAGGTAGCTTGGGTAAAACTTCTGAGAGCCTAAAGAACTGTTTTTTACCTGTCACCTGATTTAATGTTCCCCATAGACCTATGAATTGTTTTTTTCTCCATTATAAAATTAGAAACTGAGGCTAAGAATCTTAACCTAAATCATAAAACTAGAGAGTGGCACAGACTGGATTCAAACCTAGAGACATGTAACCACAGAGGCCATGCTATTGTGCTGCCTTCCAGACTTGAAACACCAACAGTGGGAACGTAAACTGGTGAAGCCTATGGAGAACAGTATAAAGGTTCTTAAAAAAAAAAAAAAACAAAACTGAAAACAGAGCTACCATATGATCCAGCAATCCCACTCCTGGGCACATATTTGGAGAACACTGTAATTCAAAAAAATACATGACCCCAATATTCACAGCATTATTTTCAATAGCCAAGACATGGAAACAACTCAAATGTCCAATAACTGAAGGGTGGATAAAGATGTGATTCATATAAACAATGCAATACATACTGTCAAGAATGAAATAATGCCATTTGCAGCAACATGGATGCAACTAGAGATTACCATACTAAGTGAAGTAAGTCAGAGAAAGAACCATATGATGCCACTTATATGTAGAATTTAAAATATTGTACAAATGAACTTATTTATGAAACAGAAATAGACCCACAGACATAGAAAACAAACATGGTTAGCAAAGGAGATAGGGGCTGGGGAGGGACAAGTTAGGAGTTTAAGATGAGCAAATATAAGCTACTATATGTAAAACAGATAAACAACAAGGTCTTACTGGTCCTATAGCACATGGAACTATATTCAATACCCTGTAATAGACCATAATGGAAAAGGATATGAAAATAATACATTTATATGTGTATAACTGAATTACTTTGCTGAATATCAGAAACTAATACAGTGTCATAAATCAACTATATTTTAGTAAAAAAAAATTTTTTTTGATGCCAGCAGGTTGTAATCACACACTTCTGGCTGAAAATAATAGCATAATATTTTTCAAAATACTTTCATATCTTTTGTTCATTGAATAATAAAACTGTTTTACTGTTCGTATGTGGGAGATAAATGAGAAAGGTAATGACATTCTCATTTTACAGACGAGGAAACCTAATATTCCACCAAATCTAGAGACTATATAAAGCAAACTAATTCAGAGGACATAGCACATGCTTTAGAGCCAACCTTCTCCACATACCAGGTATATTAACTATGGCATCTCTTCAGAAGAGGAGAAATAATGACATTGATCTCACAAAATAATGTGAGGATTAATGTTAAATGAAATCTAGCTCAATAATTGGCAAATAAAAGCAGTCCAATAAATGACTGTTCTCTTCCTCTTCCATTCCAGATCCCACCCAATTCTTTTTAAGAATTAAATCACACTGTCCTTAATAGCCACCAAACTCTCCAAAGTCGTCATAATGTGAAATGCATGGAGTATGATTCATCACATAGGATTTCCTTAGATTTAAAGAATGTCATTTTATCCAGGACTACTCATGTCTATTTATATTTACTTGCTAATTTATTTCTACCCCACCTTCTTCTAAAAAGTATTTGAGGCAAACAACTCAACTTCTAAATCAAATTTCCTGAATATAAACAGTGACATAAACATAAGACAGCTCATTCTTTCTGAGGTCTTCCAAGGACAAATTGCCTGTAGAAAAGGAGAGAGGTGCTAAGGTACAAAGATCTGAAAGCCACATACATTTAGAAATGAGCACTGATTTCATCTGTGAGATAGTGGAGGAGCCTGACAGGCTACAGTCCATGGGGTCGCAAAGAATCTGACATGACTTAGCAACTGAACAACAACTGATTTTATCATCAAAAACAACTTCATCCTAAAAATCTGCGGTTTCTGAGTCCTAATTTCCACATTGGCAAAATAAGGAACGGGGATTAGTGGATCCTTCATTTTCTTCTAAATTTTACGACGTAACATCATCATGGGGGAAGAGCATCAATCAGAATTCAAGTGGAGGAGAGTTCCAGCTGCTAAAAAGAGCCTCCCCTCTCCAACTGGCCTTAGAGAACACTCCCTCCTCTGACCTCCTCTAGCATATACATACCAACTTGCTCACCCATTTGACACATTATTTTAATGATTAAATTATAATTTGCTTTTGTTTTTAAAGCTGTATATCTAACAGAACAAAGTCAATACCTTATACATTTTTCATAATCAAAATACCTAATAAAATATCAAATAACAGTGAATACTTGCTGATAGGGAAACCTTTTTTTCTCCCCAAATTAAAAAATTTAAATTCATTGAATCTGCTTACAATTATGAATGTTTCCTGGTCCACACAGACAATTTTCTGTCATTTTATTGGTCTCAGACATTGTAACAATAAAACAGTTTTACCTTATTATATTTGATGCTTCCAACAATCTTAGATCATGCAGTTTTGTCTGATCTACATTTGTATAACATTTTAAAACCAGGGACGCATGTCAAGTGAAGAACAATAGATAGATTAGGTTTTGGGATCTAAACCCAACATTACCAGCCATGAAAGGTTCAGAAAATTACTTAAAATTTCTGAGCTTTGGTTGAGATTAAGGTATTTCATAGAATTATCATGAGGATTATTTAGAAAATATTTGAAAATTCCTAGGACTTTGTAGGTGCTTAATAAATGATAGCTATTAGTTCCATTAAAATAAAAGTATTGAAAAAATTAAGGTATTGGGAAGGAAAACATAAAACCGTGTTTATTCAGAAATGACATGATTGTCTACACAGGAAGTTCAAAAGAACCATAAAAAGATTCCTGGAACTAATAAGCAATTATGACAAGATTCTTCCAAACTTGATCCATAGATTCAATGCAATTCCAATCAAAATTTCAGCTAGTTATTTTGTGGATACTGACAAATTGATTCTAAAATTTATATAAAGAGGTGAAAACACAGAGTAGTCAATACTCTGGTGAAGATGTAAAATAAAGTTAAAAGAGTGATGTTACCTGACTTTAAGACTTACAAAGCTACAGTAATCAAGACAATGTGGTATTGGCTAGAAGACATACAGATCAATGGAATAGAATAGAGAACCCAGAAATATACACACATAAATATAGTCAACTTATCTTTGACAAAAGGAGAAAAAGGCAGTAAAATGAAACAAACATAGTCTTTTAAATATATAATGCTGGAACAAGTGAACATCCACAAGCAAAAAATAAATCAGATGGACTTTACACCCTTCACAAAGATTAACTCGATAGAAATATTACCTCAAAATGTAAAATACAAAATTGTAAAACTCCTAGAAGACAATACTGGAGAAAACCTAGACAACTTTGGGTACAGTGATGACTTTTTAGACATAACACCAAAGGAATGATCCATGAGAGAAATAATTATAAGTTGTAGATAATCAAAATTTACCTGAATCTTCCCCTTAATTTTGCTGAGATTCTAAAAGCTCTAAAATATTAAGTCCTAATTAAAAATTAAAAACAAAATTCCATCCTCAAAAGTCTTCCAATGACTCCTCCCAGCTTCAAATTTCTACTATCTCTGTTTTGTAAAGTTTACATAATTTGGCTATGATTTACTTATTGGGATATATGTGAATCTTTGTGAGTTCTTGAACTTTAATCACAATTTGGCTTATGAATATATCTACTATTTCTCTACTTGTTACTGTAGGAAGAGTAAGAATTTTAAGCTCGATACAAACTGAGTTTGAATCCAGGTTCTGCTTCTTCATACCCACGGGACTCTACACATTTCATTTAACCTAACTTCATCTGTGTAAAGGTGATAATATAAGGGTTGCTGACAATACCCATAGTGCTTATAATTCAGGACCTGACACATAGTAGGCACTCATGCAGGGCTTCCTAGGGGGCACTAGTGGTAAAGAACCTGCCTGCCAATGCAGCAGAAGTTAGAGTCACAGATTCAATCCCTGGGTCAAGTAGATCCCCTGAAGGAGGGCATAGCAACCCACTCCAGTATTCTAGCCTGGAGAATCCCATGGACAGAGAAGCCTGGCGGACTACGGTCCATAGGATCGCAAACAGTTGGATATGATTGAAGTGACTTAGCATGCACATACAGACACCTACTAGTTGGAAGTGATGGTAATACTGAGGATGATGGGTTTTTGACCACTGAGCAGATTTTCAGAGAGTAGAGAAATTCTCTCTCTGAATAAAAACTTCAGCCAAGCCCTAAGTTAATCAATACTTATTTATCTAGCTCGCATGTGTTTTTCCGTAACTACTAGGATACCTGATATCTAAACCCTATATTCTATCTCATATAGGTCCTGGAGATGGTGAAGGGCAGGGAAGCCTGGCGTGTTGCAGTCCATGGGGTTACACAGTCAGACACGACTGAGTGACTGAGCTACAAAATTCTATCTGATGCTGTTGTCTTTATGTAAATAAAACATTCACTAATCAGATGTTTTGGAGACTGTCGATGGAAGTATGGATTCTGGAAGGATTGTATCTGCCACCAACAAACTGCTTAAAACTTGGCAAGTTACTTTGTCTCTCCTTGCCTCAGCTTATTTATACATAAATTCTGAATGGTAAAGCAGTTCTCATAATTAAATTAACACTTACATAAAGTACTTACAATAGTTCTTGACAATCAAAAGCTCTCACTTTCAGATGGTATTTGCTTATCATTATTATTCCATTTTTAGTTCTCTTTGATAACTTTCTCCCCAACTTAAAACATTTAGCATTATCTGGTCAAAGAAAGGGTCCTTTAGTACTTAGTGACTTGAAATAGGATTCAATTTGGGTTCACAAAGGTTAAAAAGAAAAGCACTGACAGTGCCAGGAGAGTTTGTGGAAACTAGCAGAATTTATAGAGTTTAATGTACTAAACTCTGGCAGAAGTGTGAATTGCAAAAGCCTTTCTAAAGAGTATTGCAGAGCAATTTAACTTTGTTATGCCAGTGAAATAGTAGAGCAAAGGCACTAACCTGAAAATATAAGATTGGTAATTGCACACCTTTATGTAAAAGGAAATATCAACTTAAACCCATACTGAAAGGAAAATGGTAAAATAAACTATAGAATATTCACAAGCATGTGCCCATAAGCCCCTGAAGCCTCACTCTCCATTACTATAGCCTATCTCAGTAAACATCTCCAGCTTCAATTCAATTTCTCCAGCCTAAAGCCTACGATTCCTACCTGACTCCTTTCTGTATAATCTTTTGGTAAGTCCTATCCATCCTAAAGGAGATCAGTCCTGGGTGTTCATTGGAAGGACTGATGCTGAGGCTGAAACTCCAATACTTTGGCCACCTCATTTGAAGAGTAGACTCATTGAAAAAGACCCTGATGCTGTGAGGGATTGGGGGCAGGAGGAGAAGGGGATAACAGAGGATGAGATGGCTGGATGGCATCACTGACTCGATGGACATGAGTTTGAGTAAACTCCGGGAGTTGGTGATAGACAGGGAGGCCTGGCGTGCTGCAATTCATGGGGTCGCAAAGAGTCGGACATGACTGAGCGACTGAACTGAACTGAACCAATTCTTCTATTACATACTCTAAATTATTCAGTCATTACCAAATGAACTAAGCCATTATCATCTCTCACATGGACTGCTGCTATGGCCTCCTCATCAGTTTCTTTGCTTCCATGCCAATGAAGTTTTCACAGAGTAGTCTGAGATGTCTTAAAAATATAAATAAGATCAATTAAAACATCTTCTTAGAGCTTCTGATTATTTCCCATCAAACCTCACATGCAGAGATAGATATAGACTTTCAGATGTGGTCTACAAGATGCTAATGAATCTTTCCAACGTCATCCTGTACTGTTGTTTCTTCTCATGTACTATATTCCAGTACCATCAACCCTCTTACTGTTTCTCCAACATGCCAAGCTTGTTCCTACCTTAGAATCTTATACCAGCTTACCCTCTGCCTAGAAAGTCTCTCCCCTAGATTTGTGAGTGGCTGATTTCTTTACAGGGTCAACTTAAATATTTCTTCTCAGATCTTTCTTCACAACCAAATCTAAAGCAGTCCCTCCATCTACTTCATCCCCATTCCCAGACATTTTCATGACATCGTTAATTGTCTTTGTAGAATAATCATAAGAATAATCATATTTGGAATCTTCTTGCTATTAATGTCTGTGTGCATTACTTGCTCAGTCATGTCTGACTCTTTGAAACCCCATTGATTGTAGCCCACCAGGTTCCTCTGTCCATGGAATTCTCCAGGCAAGTGTACTTGAGTGGGTTGCCATTCCATTCTCCAGGAAATCTTTCCAACCCAGGGATCGAACCCAGGCCTCCTACATTGCAGGAAGATTCTTTACTGTCTGACCACCAGGGAAGCCTGTTTACTTCTTCACTATTAATCTGTTTACTTCTTTACTATTTTTCTTTTCCTAGGAAGATCCCCTGGAGAAGGGAATGACAACCCACTCCAGTATTCTTGCCTGGAGAATCCCACGTACAGAGGAGCCTGGTGGGCTACAGGTCTTTGGAGTCACAAAGAGTTGGACACAACTGAGTGACTAAGTTCAGTCCACTCGAATATAGGCTCCATAAAGCAAGGACATTACCTAAGAGAGAACTCTGGGTTATTTCTCAGATTTTACTCCATGAAAAGGTATTTAATGATTATTGTTATTATTATCATCATTATTATCGCTTATTGTCTGACTTAAGAATCTTTACATGGTTTTCACTATTTCAGAGCAAAAACAAGAGCATTTCTTTACATAGATCTCATAAACCATACAGCTTCTCCCACTTATTTTTTCTTATGCTCCCATTTAAAAAATAGTAAATCCATTAATTTGGTGCTGATGATTTTTATTTTTCCTTAAACCTTCTCATCACAGTTCTATTTTTATAAAGTAGAAAAATTATATATAACAATAGGACTTGAAAAATCTTTAAAAACCATGTCAGTCATCTAACCCTACCTTATTTCATGTAACTATACTTAACAATCTGAAGATAGGAAATATTATGTCTATGAGTAAGAGCTAACATTTGTTGACTAAGTGGTAAAGAACCTGCCTGCCAATGCAGGAGGCATAAGAGGCATGGGTTAAATCCCTGGGTCAGGAAGATCCCCTGGAGGAGGGACTGGCAACCCACTCTAGTATTCTTGCCTGGAGAATTCCATGGACAGAGGAGCCTGGTGGGTTATAGTCCACAGGGTCTCAAAGAGTCACACATGACTGAAGTGACTTAGCACAGAAAACTGTTAAATTTGTTCTCCTATGTTAACCAATCTTCAAAACAACTAACAACACATTTTACAGATCAGGAAGCCAAGAAGCAAATAAATTAAGTTGTCTGGTATTTTGCAAGTATTGTTAATGGCAATGTCAGAATTCAAACCCAATTCATCTGACTCCATATATTCTTTCACTTCTATAGTATGTTGATTTTTAACTTCTATACTATATTAACTTCTTTATTATATTGCTTAACTTCATTTCTTAACTTTTCTTAACTTCTATATTATATTACTTTCATGTATGAAGAAATTTCCTTAGAGTTTGAGGAATTTGGGAGTACGTGGCAGAACAGGATTTGAATGAAAAACATGTACTCTATTAATTTATTAAACTATCCTGTCTACTCCAAAGAGATTTGGTGCCTCAGTCAAGATAATGAAATGTTTCATGATGAGAGATGCTGTCAGAACCCACTTCTTATCTCCCATTCACTGCTTGCTCATCCTCTATTGAAAGTTTTCTTGCTCATGGGATTGATTAAAAATCTTGTGGTTGTTCACTACTCACGGTTTCAGCCACTTTTGTCCCAGCACATGTGAACAAATGGGACTGGCATGGAAAAGGAACTTCAGGGAGAATGTGTGGTCTCAGGAGCTAGGATGGCAGATTTGGCTGAGAAGCACCAGCAATAATAGCTGTCCTGGAGCGCTATCTGTGTTACAAGCACTCTGAGCACTCGGCATGCATTATCTCATTTGGATCTTCATAATAATCCTATGACGTGGCTATAATTATCTCCATTCCCAAGTGAGGCAACAGAGTCTAAGACTTACCCAAGGTCATGCACAGGGGTAGAAGTAAAACACCAAGATTTGAATATGAGTTTCTCTAATGCCACTGACTACTCTTAAACACTACTCATATGGATTCCTAAACAAAACTAGGAGGGAGCGGAGTACTATGTACCAGAGTCGTATTGTAAGCCTGTTTATAAATGACTTTTTAAATTGCAATATGGAGAGTACAACTTCGTAATTCACACAGGGAGAATGCTGGCTAAGGGAGGGCTCAGAAGTCAATGAGGGCATCCTGAGATAGAACAAAGTTTCTGTCCTTACATAACACAGGCACATAAAATGTTTCCAGCCTAGACATGCAACATCAATGCTGTCACAGGATTACATGTTCATAGCTGTCATTCCCAATATTATTATGGTATCACGGCAACTGATTCAGGTCAGAATTCCTGCATTTCAATTCTTGCCAAACAGTGGAAAGAATGTCTCACTTATGGTCAGAAGTCAAAAACTCCTTAGAGTTCATCTAGCCCAACCTATTCATTGTATAGATTAAGAAAGGAATCCAAACTGACGTTAAAACGTAGGGTAGCAACTTGGATGAATCACAAAGACAGTATGTGGGGTGACAGAAGTGAAGTGAAGTGAAGTCACTCAGGTGTGTCTGACTCTTTGAGATCCCATAGACTGTAGCCTATCAGGCTTCTCCATCCATGGGATTTTCCAGGCAAGAATACTGGAGTGGGTTGCCATTTCCTTCTCCAGGGGTGACAGAAGCCAGATACAAAAGATGTGGGCCACCATGTAAAATTTTACAAGAAAATTAAAGCCTACTGTTTTTAAACTACATGATATATAATTTCTTTAATATAAAGTTCCAGACAGATAAAACAAATCTGTAGTGATAGGAATTCAAATAAGGGTAACATTTGTGACTGGGGGGAAGAGACATTTGCTATAAAGAGGCACAAAGAAACCTTTAAGGAAATAAAAAAATTTCTATACTTGGATCTGAATGATGATTACAAATATACATACATACATAAAATGCCTCAAAATGTGCACTTAAGATTTGCAAATTTTAGTATATGCAAATTCTATCTAAAAAGAAAATGAAAGAAGAAAATAAATACCTACATATTAAGATGCTTGTCTTAGTCTTACATCATCCTAAGATGCTTGCTCATCTTCCACTGAATAATACCCAGAGACTATTCCTTCATATATTTAGAATTACATTTAGGATTATATACACACAAAAAAAATTATTCTGTGCCACAGGGAAGAAATTTACTCAAAATTATGTAATAAAGAAAAGACTAGGTTTGGATTTTACATTTCATCTCATAATGGCTTAGAAATGCCTGAAATTATGTTTTAGTGAAGTCCCCTGCAACACTTTTCAAAAACACAGTACAAGGTACAAAAGTACTGAGTCTCAAGCTAGATAATTCATATTCAAAGGTCAACTTTACCATCATTCATACAAATTACAGTCTTTCACGTGATAGGCACTCTATTTTGGGGGAGGAGCAGTGCAAAAGGCAAATTTGGAAAACTCAGCAGTGGCCACAGGACTGGAAAAGGTCAGTTTTCATTCCAATCCCAAAGAAAGGCAATGCCAAAGAATGCTCAAACTAACACACAATTGCATTCATCTTACCCGGTAGTAAAGTAATGTTCAAAATTCTCCAAGCCAGGCTTCAGTAATATGTGAACCATGAGCTTTCAGATGTTCAAGCTGGTTTTAGAAAAGGCAGAGGAATCAGAGATTGAATTGCCAGCATCCACTGGATCATTGAGAAAGCAAGAGAGTTCCAGAAAAACATCTATTTCTGCTTTATTGACTATGCCAAAGCCTTTGACTGTGCAGATCACGATAAACTGTGGAAAATTCTTCAAGAGATGGGAATACCAGACCATCTGGCCTGCCTCTTGAGAAACCTGTATGCAGGTCAGAAAGCAACAGTTAGAATTGGACATGGAACAACAGATTGGTTCCAAATAGCAAAAGGAGTACGTCAAGGCTATTTATTATCACCCTGCTTAATTAACTTATATGAGAAATGCTGGGCTGGATGAAGCACAAGCTTGAATCAAGATGGCTGGGAGAAATATCAATAACCTCAGATATGCAGATGACACCACCCTTAAGGCAGAAAGTGAAGAGGAACTAAAGAGCCTCTTGATGAAAGTGAAAGAGGAGAGTGAAAAAGTTGGCTAAAAGTTCAATATTCAGAAAACTAAGATTATGGCATCCAGTCCCACTGTTTCATGGCAAATAGATGGGGAAACAGTGGCTGACTTTATTTTGGGGGGCTCCAAAATCACTGCAGAGGGTGACAGCAGCTATGGAATTAAAAGACACTTGCTCCTTGGAAGAAAAGTTGTGACCAACCTAGACAGCATATTAAAAAGTAGAGACATTACTTTGCCAACAAAGGTCCGTCTAGTCAAAGCTATGGTTTTTCCATTAGTCATGTATGGGTGTGAGAGTTGGACTATAAAGAAAGCTGAGCAGTGAAGAATTGATTCTTTTGAACTGTGGTGTTGGAGTAGACTCTTGAGAGTCACTTGGACTGCAAAGAGATCAAACCAGTCAATCCTAAAGGAAATCAGTCCTGAATATTCATTGGAAAAACTGATGCTGAAGCTCCACACTTTGGCCACCTGATGGGAAGAGCTGACTCATAAGAAAAGGACCCTGTTGCTGGGAAAGATTGAAGGCTGGAGGAGAAGGGGGTTATAGAAGTTGAGATGGTTGGTTGGCATCACCGGCTCAATGGACATGAGTTTGAGCAAGCTCTGGGAGATGGAGAAGGACAGGGAAGCCTGGTGTGCTGTCGTCCACAAGGTCATAAAGAGTTGGACACACCTGAGCAACTGAGCAACAACATAGAACTCAATAACCAAGAAAACAAAAATCCAGTTGAAAAATGGGCAGAAAACTTAAATAGACATTTCTCCAAAGAAGAAATGCAAGTGACCAATAGTCACATGAAAAGATGCTCTACATTGCTAATTATTATAGAAATGCAAGTGAAAACTATAATGAGGTACATGGCATACTGGTCAGAATGACCATTGTTAAAGTCTACAAATAACAAATGCTGGAGTGGTTGTAAAGAAAAGGGAATCATCCGACACTATTGTTAGGTAGCAACTCACTGTTATATCCTTTGTGAGTTGGTGTAGCCACTTGGAAAACACTATGAAGGTTTCTCAAAAATCTAAAAATGGATATCATATGATCTAGCAATCCTATTCTTGGGCATACATCCAGAAAAAAGTTATAATTAAAATACTACTCAACCATGAAAAATAATGAAATAATGCCATTTGTAGCAACATGGATGCAACTAGAGATTATTATACTATGTGAAATAAATCAGAGAGAGACAAATACCATTTGATATCACTTACATGTGGAATCTAAAATATGACACAAATGGACATACCTATGAAACAGAAACAGACTCGCAGACACAGAGAACAGATCTGTGGTTTCCAAGGGGGAGCAGGGGTGGGGTAGGGACGGAGTTTATGGTTGGAGTTAGCAGATGTAACCTGTCATATATAGAATGGATAAATAACAAGGTCCTACTGTATAGTCCAGGGAACTATATTCAATATCCTGTGATAAACCTTAATGGAAAAGAATATTGAAAAGGAATGTGTGTGTGTATATATATATATGTATGTATAACTGAATTGCTTTGCTATGCAGCAGAAATTAATACATTGTAAATCAACTGTTCTTCAAAAAATAAATATAGTATAAATTGAAACCATTTATAATAGAATTTTTAAGAAAATCAAACACTTAGGAATAAGTCTTAAGAAAGTTGTACAAGATCTCTGAACTAAAAAAAAAAATTCTGAAAGAAATTGAAGACCCACATAAATGGATAGATATTCAGTGTTCATGGGTCAAAAAACTCAGTATTCAAGATTTAATTCTCCCTAAATTGGTCTATAACTACAATGCAAACCCATTTTAAAAGGCCAATATACTTTGTTGGCCTTTTTTCGTAAGTTTTTGAAAATTAATATTCTGATTCCAAAGTTTATCTATAAATTCAAAGGATATAGAACAGCAAGGATAATATTAAAAAGAGAGAATAAATTTGGAAGACTTAAACTACAAGACCTTCTAGAACGCAACAAGCTAAGACAATATGAATTTCATGCAGAGAGAGAAAAATAGACCAATGGAAAAGAATACTGAAACCAGAAATATTATATGAATAAGAAAAGCAACCTAACTAGTAAGTGGGCAAAAGCCTTAAATAACACTTCAAAAAAAGGAATACCCACGAGGCCAATGTGCATATCAAAAGTCACAAAGCATTATAAATAATTAAACACAAAATCACAATAATATATCACTATTCCTCTACCAAAAGAGCTAAAATTTAGAGGACTGATAATGTCATCTATTGTCATTACTACTGTCACTACTACATCATGTAGTATATTGAGCAACTTGAGCTCTCCTGCATTCCTGGTGGGAGTATAAATTTGTTCAACCACTTTGGAAAATTATTGCCTACCTTGTGATACACACATTAAACTTTTAGGTGTAAACTCAAGAGAAACAAAGTGTATTTCCACTAAAAGACATGTATAAAATGTACATCAGCTTCTCCATAAGAGAAAAATCCAAATGCCCATTAACAGTAAAGAAATATATTGCAGTATATTTATACAATGTAGTATTCATCAATAAATAGCAACATACATACATCCATTTAAATAAATATATTTCAAAAACATTACATTGAATGAAAGAAGTCAGACACCAAAGCATGATTTTACTATGTGATTTCATTTATATTATGTTCAAAAATAAGCAAAACAATATGTATGTCATTAAAAAATAAAGAGAAATAGAAACAATGGAAGATAGTAACAGCATAGAGAAAGAAAGTGAAAGTGAAGTTGCTCAGTTGTGTCTGACTCTTTGCGACCCCATGGATTGTAGCCTACCAGGCTTCTCCACCCATGGGATTTTCCAGGCTAGAGTATTGGAGCAGGTTGTCATTTCCTTCTCCAGGGGATCTTCCCGACCCAGGGATCAAACCCAGGTCTCCCACATTGCATGCAGATGCTTTACCCTCTGAGCCACCAAGGAAGTCATTTACAACATATACATCACCAATTTGAGCCAACCAACATCCAGATTTAAAAAGAGCACTGGGAAGTCTCTGGTTAACAGCAATCTGGAGTCCCAGTTGGAAAAGGGTCCCGGGCAGTGTATCCACTCCACAGGTGAGATTTTGAACTGCAATTTTGGAGGTTCCCACTTACAATCCCAGAGAGCAAACAGATGGTGAAATATTAAAAAAACTTTCACTTGGATATCATCATCAGTTTGCATGCAAAAATGCAGCTTTCGTTTTACTTTAACCTTTTTACAATTTGCTGTTTGTTTTATCTTGTGAGTCATATATTTTGTTAAACCCCAAGTGGTTGCCCAGACCTCAAGAATTCCAAGACCCACTCTCTTTCTTATCCTAAGGGCCACCTGGCCAGCTGTGCTTGTGGGCCAGCATGGGATCTGGGCAGTGTCCAGGCAGGTCAGAAGGAAGGCCAGAGCCCTGCCCCCTGCCTCTGAAGCCTGAACAAGACTTCCTCCATTTCCCTAACACACAGGATGAGATACAAATCTAAATCACCTGACATACATTAAGAAAATTAAAACTGTCAAACGTTTCACAAAGAAAGAGGAAACAACCATTAACTCTGTCTATGAAGCCAACAGAGCATTAATTCCAAAACTGACAGAGATAATACAAGAAAGGAAAATTAGAAAACAACTCTCACATGGACATAGACACAAAAACCCTTAACATATTTAAATATGAGGATGAGGAGAGAGAAAGAGGACAATATATTAAAATTGAGTTTTCCCCAAGTATGCAAGGATATATTAAAACTATATATCAATGTTATTATCATATTAGCAAAGAAAATAAATATGCCATGTTACCATATAACCACAGTAAAAGCCTGAACAACAACTCAGTACATACTAAAAACACATAGCAAACCAGAATCTTGTAAGGAATCCATGGAGAAAATTAAAGCAAGCATTATTCTCAATGGTGAAATATTAAAAACTTTCACTTGGAATAGGGAACAAAGCAAAGATTTCTGCTAAAGCCATATGTATCCACCACTATACTGGTGGTGGTCCTAGTCAATGTAACAAAGTAGAAAAAGGAAATAAGAGGCACAAGAATTAGAAAGGAAGAAATAACACTGCTGTTACTTATAGACAACTCAAATGTAGGCACCAAAAGAATCTATGAATAAATTAGAATAAATATGTGGATTTAGCAAGCTTGCTATACATGCCATTTTAAAAAACAATTACAGGGACTTCCCTGGTGGTCCAGTGGTTAAGACTTCACCTTCCAATGCATGGGGTGCAGGTTTGATCCCTGGTCAGGGAGCTAAGATCCCACACGCTGTGGCCAAAAAACCAAAACATAAAAACAAAAAGCAGTATTGTAACAAATTTAATAAAGGCTTTAAAAATGGCCCACATCAAAAAATCTTTTTTTTCAAGAAAGGACTAACTCAAAAATCAATTCCAGCTATATAAACCAGCAAGAACAAACAGTGTGAAATTAAAAATGAAACATAAAAATTTTAAGAATCAATATAATGAAAGATGTGCAAAACCTCCACATTGAAAACTGTATTTCAAAGAAATTTTAAAGTACTGAAGTAAATGAAGAAGTACATATTCATGAATAATAGACTCAATACTATAAAAATTTCAAATCTCCCCAAATTTAATATATGAAGTCAACTCAACAACCTTCAAAATTCTAGCAAGATACTTCATAGGAAATGAGTAGCTGCATTTATATTATATACTGAAAATCTATTTTAATTATAAAATAACTTTAATTAACAAAATAATTTAAGTGGTGTAAGAGTAAACAAAATGACCAATGAAACAAAATCAAATCCAGAAACAGATCTACACATAAACAATATCCTGGTTTATGAAAAATGCAATGGTGAGATATATTCCTATATTAAGGAAGATCTTTTCTTATTTTTTTTTAAAAGATCTTTTCAATAAAGGGTGCTCAACAATTAGGTATGCAGGGAGGAATGAATACACACACATACATTATCATATCATGCAAAAACAACAATTCTATATTGAAGATCAAAACTTGAAAAGTAAAACACTAAATCTTTTAAAGAAAACATAACAATTGTGATTTCTCTCATCATTAAATTTTTAAAAATTAAAAATTCTCTAACTATAACTTTTTCAAAAGGTAAGTGGAACTATATTAAAATTAAGGAATTCTGATCACTAAAACACCTTTGGGGGTTACAAAGGGTGGCAAGATATTTGTGGTGCATTTATCCAACACAGGATTCATATTTAAACTCTTACAAATCAGTAAGAAAAAATATAGGCAACTCAGTAAAAATTCTGAACACATCAGTCAGAAAAGAAGATGTCAAAAAAAAAAAAGATGTCCAGATGATCAAAACATGTAACAATGCTTTAAAAAGGAACTTATGATTGCCAGGGGGCAAGGGATAGTTAAGGATTTTGTAAAGCTCATTTACACAGTGCTATATTCAAAATGGATAACCAGTAAAAACCTATGCATGGAAGTATCCTCAATGTTTTGTGCCAGCCTGGATGGGAAGAGGGTTTGGGGGAGAACTGATACATGTATATGCAGGGCTGAGTCCTTTCAGTGTTCACCTGAAACTATCACAGCATTGTAGTCAGCTGTGCCTGAATACAACATGCTTTTGGTGTTAAATAAATAAATAAATGTTTAAAAAGAATGCTTTAATGGTGGCTCAGAAGGTAAAGAATTTGCCTGCAATGAAGGGGACCCAGAATTGATCTCTGGATCGGGAAGATCCCCTGAAGAAGGGAATGGCTACCCACTCCAGTATTCTTGCCTGGAGAATCCCATGGACAGAGGAGCTTGATGGGCTGCAGTCTATGGGGTTGCAGAGATTAGGACATGACTAAGCAACTAATGATATAATTAGTCACAAAGGAAACGCTAAGTGAAATCACAATGTGATAATTTCATACCTACCAGAATGTCCAAAATGAGTAAGACAAGAAATACAAAGTGTTGGTGAGCATATGGAATAACCAGAACTTCTAACCACTGAAAATATAAATTAGAATAAATATTTGGGAAAATTGTTTGGTAGTATGATAGACCCCTGCATTCTTGAAATCTGAAACTGCACACTGAACAAACTGCAGAACAAAATTATTTTTTAAAATACCACTTTATAAGGGACTTGAGGATTTGCAAATTTCAGTATCCACAGGAGAGTCTTAGAACCAATCACCCCAGATACTAACAGATGACTTCTTCTGAATACAGGCATACACTTTGATCCAACAACTCCACTCTTGATTATATTCCCAACAAAAATGCATACATAGAATGGCTAACTGTTGCTACAGAATGGATCTGGTATATTTACACAATGGAATGTTACATGGCAATGGGATTGAACAATCCACAAATATGAGCACCAGTTTGGATGTCATAAATATAACACTGAATAAAAGAAGCAAAACATAAAAGTTAAATACAGTGTAACTCCATTTATATAAAATCCATTAAAACACAAGTGTTCTACAACATTATAAATCAACGGATTGGTCATCACTGACAAACACAATGATCTGAAGAGAGTGTGAGGAAATCCTGGTTAAACAGGTATGTTCAGTTTTTGGAACCTACCTAATTGAAAATCTATTATATGTACATTTTATGTATATAATAAAACCATAATAACTTTTCAGTATCAACACTGTTGTTCAGTGGTGGCAAATAGATTCTAACTTTGGAGGGAGGAGTGATGTGATATAAAGAGAACTAGGATAGCTGTTATGATGGATGAAAGAATCAAAACTTTAATTTTTCTCTCAGGGCATAATAATTTTTGCTTTTAATTTAAAATATAAATAAAAGAATATTAAAAGTTAAGAAATATAAAAAGTTTATAGGTTGGACTTAGAATCAAATTAAAATAAAACTGAATAGGTAATTATGGGTACCACTTACAATTACTGCAAATCATATGAATGAGATATAACGTTTCAACTCTTAAACTTCAAAGGGCCTGTGCTACCCTTCTTAGTTCAAAAATTTCTATTACAAAGTCCTTGATGGGCTCTACCAGATCTATGCATTTAGAGGTACAATTACTATAGGATTATCACACACACACCAAAAAAACCTCAGTAGCATGTTATTGGAACATAAGAGGTGATAGCTGCATTAATCCATTAAATGGAACACCTTTAAAGTACCATGATTGTACTTTCCTGGTGGTGCAATGGAGAAGAATTCACCTGCCAAGGTAGGGGACATGGTTTCAATCTGTGGTATGGAAAGATTCCGCATGTGTGGAGTAATTAAGCCTATGTACCACAACTACTGAGCCCAGACACCACAATTCCTGAGCTTGCATGACGCAACTACTGAAGCCCGTGTGCCTAGAGTCATTGTTCCACAAGAGAAGCCACCACAGTGAGAAGCCTGCACACTGCAATGAAAAGTAGCACCCACTCACTCCAAGTAGAGAAAGCCCATGCAGAGCAACGAAGACCAGCACAGTCAAAAATAAATAAATAAAATAAATAAATAAAATATAAGGTACCGTGCTCAATTATAATTTGAAAAAATCAGGCATATCTAGAGGAGGGTTATTTCTACCAGAAAATGTGTAAAATATGTCTTATAAAATAATTTTTTAAAAAATAGGGACATTGCTCCCAGAGAAGAGTACCTGAAAATACTGAAAGATTATCTAGGGAAAGTGGGTGCTGATTCCTTTAGTTTTTGTAGCTGCAGAATGTGAACTGGGACCCTTGGATAGAAATTATAAGACCAATTTCAGTTTATTATAAGGAAAAACAAATAATCCAAGATGGACTTACTTGCCTCGAGAGCTATATACTGCCTATCTCTGCAAGAATATTGAAGATGGGATATTAGCAATTAGTGGAAAGTGGCAATTGATCTTTTTCTTCCAACACTAATACTACAACTTTTTTTAAAAAAGGATGAAGCTCTTGTGGGTGAGATTTGACTTCAAAAGACTAGGTTCTCACACTGGTCTTCTTTACTTACTAGGAGAAACAACCTTGAACAAGTAATTTGACCTTTCTCATTGGTCAGTAAATTGCAGATATTTCAACATCCTCACAGCTTTGAAATGGGGACAAAAATGTATAGATGGAAGCATTTTTAAAACATCCATATGTATATTTGCTATTGTTCTTGTTACTTGAGGAATCTTACTTGTATCAGGAAGAAGACAGAAAAACTAGATGACAGGAGATATTTTAGGAGCTATCAGAAATACCTGAGTGGGAAGGAAGCATCTGGGGTGTGGGTGGGAATTTCCCTGGATGGGATCTGAAGCAGGGGAGAGTTTATCAAACATGATGGAAGGGAAGCTCAGTTGAGATCCTTCCCCTGAACAGAGAAGGCCCTTAGGTATCTGAGGACTCCTGTACCTACTGGAGCTATACCTAACTAACTCAGTCACATGGAAAAGAACAATTGGGGCCAGCACACTTAGTAAGCATAAAGGTAGTGAAAATGATTTTAAATAAAGTGATAAAATGATTTTAAATAAAGTGATAATCAGTAAGCCAATATTGTAGAGAATGAGTTATTGAATACGGTCAGGATTTCTGAAAAACTGACAATGTACCATTTATGTGCCATATGGCTTATCCACATCCAGGGGAGAAAGTTTCTAAATATCATTGCATACACATTTTGCCTCCTTGAATAAAAAATAAAAAATAATCCACATAATTTAAACTACTCTTCACAACTATATAAAATGCAGTTATACCCTCTGTACTTCATTGAGGCTTGTGGTAGTTTGCCCTGTACTGTTTTTTTTTTTTCCCCCTGTACTGTTTTTATCTCCTAATTTATGTCTTCTATAAGGTTTGTGTGTGGAACTTTCTGCCTTAGCAATCTATACAACGTAGCCTCTCCATTGGCCTCAACATGACATGGAAATCCTCCATCCCCAAGACACAAAACTAAAGTCCCCTTTCTGATCAGATCACCTTCTTTCTATTTTCCCCACTAACTCCCACTCAAACTGCTTCTTACATTAATCACATCATTAACATCAATCAGGTCCTTCTCCCCTTTCTATTATTCTGGCTGAATATCCCTTTTTAGTATTTTTCTTCTTCTTCTTCATCCCCTGGAGAAGGAAATGGCAACCCACTCCAGTATTCTTGCCTGGAGAATCCCATGGACAGAGGAGCCTGGTGGGCTACAGTGCACATGGTCGCAAAGAGTCGGACACAACTGAGCAACTACACTTTTCTTTCTTCTTCTTTATTTCAACCCAAATTCAAGGCTGAAAATGTCCAGTCCTCTTTCATCTTCAGAATCACAGGATCTTGAACTTCCAACACTCCTCTTTGCAAAATTCCAGACCCAAACAACAAAGTCCAGGGCTTCCCTGGTGGTCCAGTGGTTAAGAATCTGCCTTGCAATGCAGGGGACACCAGTTCGATCCCTGGTCCGGGAAGATCCCTTAATGCTGCAGAGCAACTAAGCCTGTGTGCCACAACTACAGAGCCCACGTGCCACAGCTGCTGAGCCCTGCACACCTAGAGTCAGTGCTCCACAGAGAAGCCACCACAGTGAGAAGCCCGCACACCAAGCTAGAGAATAGCCCCCATTTGCTACAATTGGAGAAAACCTGCACACAGTAATCAAGACAGAGTACAGCCAAAATAAATAAATAAACCTTAAAACAAAACAAACAACAACAAAAGCCAGATATTTTCATGTGGGGGCATATAGCTTATATTTAAGAAACTAGGCTCTGTGTTTAGGCATTTTTTTCCTAAATGTTTTTCTAAATATTAGATAAATACAAGTCAAAACTACAATGAGGTATCACTTCACACCAGTCACACTAGTCAGAATGGCCATCAGCAATAAATCTACAAACAATAAATGCTGGAGAGCGTGTGGAGAAAAGGGGATCGTCCTACACTGTGAGATTGTAAATGGGTGCAACCACTCTGGAGAACAGTATGGAGGTTCCTTAAAAAACTTAAAATAGAGCTGCCACATGACCCAGCAACCCCACTCCTGAACAGATGGAAAATGGAAAAACCATTTTTTGAAAGGATCCATGCACCCCAATGTTCATTGCAGCACATTTTACAAAAGCTAGGACATGGAAGCACCCCAAATGTCTATTGAAAGAGGAAGAAATAAAGATGTGGTACATATATACCATAGAATATTACTCAGCTACAAAGAAAGAGTGAAATAATGCCATCTGCAGCAACATGGATGGACCTAGAGATTGTCATACTGAGTGAAGTATGTCAGACACAAAAAGATAAATACCATATGATATTGCTTATACGTGGAATCTAAAAAAAAGCTACAAATTAACCTATTTACAAAACAAAAATTGAGCCGCAGATATAGAAAGCAAGTTTACTGTTATCAGAAGGGGACAGGAGGGAATTAATTGGGAGATTGGGATTGAACACATACACACTACTATACATAAAAGATGGCCTTCTCAGCTGGCTCGAGTGGTAGAGAACCTGCCTGCCAGTATAAGAGACGTAAGAGACAGGGGTTCCATCCCTGAGCTGGGAAGATTCCCTGGAGGAGGAAATGGCAACCCACTCCAGTATTCTTGCCTGGAGAATCCCATGGACAGAGGAGCCTGTAGGGCTACAGTCCATGGGGTCGCAAAGAGTCGAACACAATGGAAGCGACATCTCATGCATACACAGCATATGTAAAAGATGAATAATAAGCCGTATAGCACAGGAAACTATTCAGGGCTCTACAAAGACCTGTACGGGAATGAAGTCTAGAAAAGAGTGGATATATGTATATGTGTGAGGAATGAAGTCTAGAAAAGAGTGGGTATACGTATATGTGTGACTGGTTCACTTTGCCGTACAGCAGAAACTAACACAATATTTTAAATCATTTAAAAAGTGAGATTGCCTTTTTAAAAATACACTGTTATTGACATATACATCTAATACATGATTTTTATGAATTCCTTCCTCCTACTAAATTTTTGGGGTTTTTTTGTTCTTCTTTTTCCAGTTTTAGGTGTAAAGTTAGGTTGTCTATTTGATGTTTTTCTTATTTCTTGAGGTAGTATTGTATTGCTATAAACTTCCCTCTAGGACTGCTTTTGCTGCATCCCATAGGTGTTGAGTTGTCATGTTTTTATTGTCATTTGTTTCTAGAAAATTTTTTTTTATTTCCCTTTTGATTTCTTCAGTAACCTGTTGGTTATTTAGAAACATATTGTTTAATTTCCATGTGTTTGTGTTTTTTACAGGTTTTTTTTCTTGTAACTGATATTTAGGCTCATAGTGCTGTGGTTGGAGAAGATGCTTGATATGATTTCAATTTTCTTAAATTTACTAACGTTTGATTTGTGACACAAGATGTGTTCTATCCTGGAGAATGTTCCATGTGCACTTGAGGAGAAGGTGTATTCTTCTGCATGTGCATGGAATGTCCTGAAGATATCAATGAGATCCATCTCATCTAATGTATCATTTAAGACATATTTCTTTATTAATTTTCTGTTGTGATGATCTGTCCATTGGTGTGAGTGGGGTGTTAAAGTCTCCTACCATTATTGTGTTACTGTCAATTTCTCCTTTTATGTCTGTTAGTGTTTGTCTTATGTATTGAGGTGCTCCTATGTTGGGTGCATAGATACTTACAATCATTATGTCTTCCTCTTGGATTGATCCCTTGATCATTATGTAGTGTCCTTCCTTATCTCTTGTAATCTTCTTTATTTTAAGGTCTATTTTGTCTGATACGAGGATTGCTATTCCAGATTTCTTTTGCTTCCCATTTGCATGGAATATATTTTTCCATCTTCTCACTTTCAATCCATTTGTGTCTTTGGGTCTGAAGTGAGTTTCTTGTAGACAGAATTATATAAGGGTCTTGTTTTTGTATCCGTTCAGTCAGTCTGTATTTTTTGATTGGAGCATTTAAACTGTTTACATTTAAAGTAATTATTGATATATATGTTCATATTGCCCTGTTCTTAATTGTTTGGGGTTGACTTTGTAGATCTTTTTCTTCTCTTGTATTTCTTCTCTATATAAGTCCCTTTAACATTTGCTGTAAAGCTGGTTTGGTAGTACTGAATTCTCTTAACTTTTGCTTGTCCGAAAAGCTTTTTAATTCTCCATCAATTTTGAATGAGATCCTTGCCGGGTACAGTGATCTTGGTTGTAGATTTTTCCCTTTCAGTACTTTAAGTATATCCTGCCATTCCCTTCTGGCCTGCAGAGTTTCTGCTGAAAGAACAGCTGCTAATCGTATGGGGTTTCCCTTGTATGTTACTTGTTGCTTTTCCTTGCTGCTTTTAATATTCTTTCTTTGTGTTTAGTCTTTGTTAGTTTGATTATCACGTGTCTTGGCATGTTTCTCCTTGGGTATATCCTGTATGGGACTCTGTGCCTCTTGAACTTGATTGACTATTTCCTTTTCCATGTTGGGGAAATTTTCAACTATAATCTCTTCAAAAATTTTCTCATACCCTTTCTTTTTCTCTCTTCTGGGACCCCTAAAATTCAAGTGTTGGTGTGTTTGATATGGTTCCATATATGGTCCTCAGTTCTTTTTCATTCTTTTTAATTTTTTCTGCTCTTCAGAAGTTATTTCCACCATTTTATCTTCCAGCTCACTGGTTCATTCTTCTGCTTCAGATATTCTGCTATTTATTCTTTCTAGAGTATTTTTAATTTCAGTAATTGTGTTGTTTGTCTCTATGTTTATTCTTTAATTCTTCTAGGTCTTTATTAATTGATTCTTGTATTTTCTCCATTTTGTTTTCAAGATTTTTGATCATCTTTACTACTGTTATCCTGAATTCTTTTTCAGGTAGTTTGCCTATTTTCTCTTCATTTATTTGGACTTCTGGGTTTCTAGTTTGTTACTTCATTTGTATAATATTTCCCTCCCTTTTCGTTATTTTTTTTAAACTTATTGTGTTTGAGGTCTCCTTTTCCCAGGCTTCAAGGTTGAATTCTTTCATCCTTTTGGTTTCTGCCCTCCTAAGTTTGGCCCAGTGGTTTGTGTGAGCTTCATATAGGGTGAGATTTATGCTGGGGTTTTTTGTTTGTTTGTTTGTTTGTTGTCCTCTGATGGGCAAGGCTGAATGAGGTGGTAATCCTGTCTGCTGAGGATTGGGTTTGCTGTTTAGATGAGGCATCCTGCACAGGGTGCTACTTGTGGTTGGGTGATGGCAGGTCTTGTATTCAGGTGATTTCCTTTGTGTGAGTTCTCACTATTTGATACTCCTTGGGTTAGTTCTCTGCTAGTCTGGGGTCTTGGAGTCAGTGCTTCGACTTCAGAGTTTATCTGTTTATCTCTCCTATCTTTGGCATTATTAAATTATTAAGTATGGGTTAGTTACCAAATCCCAGAGCTGCAGATTAACTTGAGATAGGACATACTCATTTACCAGTAGCATGAAAAGTATATGGGGCTTTTTAAAGGAGGTATCTTTAAATTTCTAAAAATAAAGTAAAATATCTTAAGAAATTAGCCACAATATTTCCCTTTAGCTGAAGATATTCTATGAAATGAAATGAGTCACACTAGCAAATTACATAAACTCAGGTCAACAGGATGCCAACTTGATGGTTCAGTTATACTACTCAAAACCTTTATTTGCTGGAAAGAATAAGCACAGCTTCTCAAGATAATTAAATAATTTCTAGGAAGCTGTTCCTTGATTCCTTGGCAGACCTCAGAGTTGAAAGGGTCAAAGATATTCAAAGCTGAAAAGGACACTAGAGATTACCTAGTTCAACACTTTCCTTGTACTGATGGTGAGGCTAAAGCCCAGTGGGGAGGGGTACTTATCCAAGGTTGCAGGACAAGTTATTTGATTCACTCGCTAAGGTAAATATTCATTGAACTCCTACCTTGTGTGAAGCAGTGCTTTGGTATCTGAACCAGGAATAGAATCCTAGTCTCCAGAACCCCGGCTTTGGGCTCTTGTGCAACAGCATGGGCAGCCAAGCTTTAATATCAAGTTAATTCACCAGAGACCAATTTCAGCTCATACATCTGTAACTGAGGTCCTCGTCTATCAGTTGTGGAATCCTGGGCCCTTATCTAGACCTACTAAGTCAGAATCTCTTGGGGAAAGGGTTATGAAAGCTATATTTATTCATTTCTTAATTCTCACTAATATGAAATTTGAGAAGCACAATCCTGAGGGAATGGAAAGGGGAAAGCAAGGAATTACATTTTTAATTGAATTTAGAAAGGCAAATGGGCTTCCCTGGTGACTCAGCAGTAAAGCATCTGCCTGCCAGTGCAGGAGACAGGGGTTCGATATCTGGATCAGAAAGATCTCTTGGAGAAATGGCAGTCTACTCCAGTAGTCTTGCCTGGGAAATCTCATGAATGGAGGACCTGGCGGGCTACAGTGCAAAGGATGACAAAAGAATTGGAAACAACTTAGCGACTAACCAACAACAACAGGAAGGCAATAGCTAACACTAGTCAACATATTCCCAGAAGTGGGAAAGAAACTGATCCTTGAGTCTAGATTTATAACGTATCGGAGTCTCAGACCCTGATTAACCATTTACCTACAAAGTACACTTCACTGTTGTTCTATGCACTTTCACATATATCTGCAATTACCTCCTCTTTTTTCCTATCAGAAGAATATAGTTCAGGATGGTTAAGTGGCTTACAGGAGGTCACACAGCTAAGAGGCAAGGGCAAATTTTTTTTCCACTACACCACAATTTCCTCACCTGCCAAATATAGAAGATGTACTTGATGAAATTTAAAATTCTCTTAATGGTGTATGAAAAATCAGACAGTGTGTTTCTCTGTGTTTTAATTCATTGCAGACTCAATGCCAATGTTTCCTTTAAGGAAACAGAAGAAAAAATAAAGGCCAAATATCTCTCATCAGACTGAGACCCAGAAACTGCCTTAGAGAAGAATATCCTATGACAGTCCAATATTTGGACCCACCATACTATTCTTACAAATATTGAACTGTGTTGGTTGGTCTCCAGTTCCTAACTTCACCATCTGCAACTGAGTCCCAGCCTGTCACTATCGCATCCAAGTGGGTGGATGGAGTTCTGGGTTCCAGCTTCTCCCAGTTATTAAATTCCACTGAAGTTAACCAGGTTTAGCAACTGAACAACAAGTCTGTGTTATATAGCTGGCAAGTAGCAAAACCATGACCATACCCGAGCTTCCTGACGCAAACACCAAAGCACTGTACGTTAAACTTCCCTCAAATGTACTTAAGTTAGGGAAGGAATGTGGAAAATAATATGTACAGAATCCAATCCATCACAAGGTTGAAGTACCCATAAATTTGGTTTTGTATTAATATGATTGCTTGAAGTTAAAATGTTACCAGCCTCTTCACCTCCACGCACCACTTCTTTGTGCCACATCAGCCCATCTGCTAGAACAATAATCCATTCACTGTATGACGCAGCCAAGTTCAATGCTCCAGAACATATGACCAGGAGATTTGAATGAAATTATATAATTGATGGAAGAAGAAAAACAAGGAATGAAGTAACAGTGAAATGAGTAAGATCGCTGGGTGGATCTGGACAGGAATCAGAAAAGGAAAGATTTTGTTCATGGGATTGGTAGAACTATGGTAAAATAAATGCTCCTCCAAGGGTAGCCTGGGGTTCCCAGACTAGTTTTGGCTGAGCCAAGTTGGCATTTTATATTTTACCAGAGAAGCAGAAACAAACAACAACATTGAAGGTGATGATACATACGGAGGCTTCTATCCAACCCTTGCCATGTTTTTTGAAAAATTATAAGGAGACAAGAAACCTATGGAAGCCAGTCATTCTGCACCCTTACTTGGAGACACACTCGTCTCCATTTAGCTCTTCAGAGAAGTATAGAACCTCTGAGTAGGAAGGGTCTTAAAGGTCATCTCTTGTAACTCCCTCAGGTTACAGATGACGCAACTGATGCACAGAAAGAATAAATGACTTGCCCAAGGTCACACAGTGAGTCAATATCCAAGCTGGGGCATAAGCACCCATTGTACTCTGCCTTCCTCTTACATGTTTAGTCACTTCAGTTGTGTCCGACTCTCTGCGACCCTGTGGACCATGGCCTACCAGGCTCCTCTGTCCATGGGATTCTCCAGGCAAGAATACCAGAGTGGGTTGCCATTTCCTTCTCCCTGCTTTCCTCTTAGAAGTTATATAGCTGAAGTTTTTCTTGTTATTATTTCACATTTTATTTTATTAGTATGGTACAGAACTTGATCATTTATGAGCTAGACAAAATGAAAGTAAGATACTAAGATGATTTTTGTGTTCTTAGTATTCTGAACATTTTTTTGGCAAGAGGAGGTGGTGAAAAATCTCGTATATCCCATTGGCTACAGTAACTGTATTTCTATCTTCATTTCATTTAGAGTATAAAATAATGAACTGGCCAACAATTAATCAAATGTAAGATTAGTCCTTAAATTAAAGGTAGGTTAGACCAAATCACTCTAAGATTCCTAGAAGCATTTGAGGCTCTATGATACAAATATAGTGGAATAAGCCTTGAACTCCAAGTCTAGAAATATCAGTTAAAATTCTAACTCAACCCATTCTACTACCTTAGACAAATTAATCTTTCTGAGTTTCAGTTCCTTCATTCATATGAAAATATTAATAATCTCTAAGTTTCAGATTTATAAGGAAAATGCAAAATTGTATATTTAGCCGTAGTTTACATTCCATATTATTAATATTAGCCTCTACTGATATTCCAGGTGCCCTATATTTGTGTGTTTGTATGTATATACATGTATATGTATAGGGAGGCACATATGTATGTATGTACACGCATGGATGAACGAATGGCGTGTATGTACGTGTGTATTCATGTACGTTTCTAGTTTAGCTCTCTGTGCCCAGTTTGACTCAGTTGTATCCTGTTACCATAGGAGTACTTCTCCAGGATGTACCATACCTGCCCTAATTTTACTTCCTATGAAAATTCACCTCTTCCCACTTCCTCCTGCCTATATCTGCCAAGGTTCACACATCTGACATTCATGCCTTTGCACCTGCTATGGGTGTCAAGGCTTAGGATTCTACATTTTCAATATTCTGGTTTGTGACTTATGTTTCAACTTACCTTTTAAAAAGAACAGATAACTTTTCCTTTTGTTTTTATTTATTTTTCCCAAATCTTCCAGTATTATCTGTAGTAAATATGTGTGCATCTTTCCCTTATGGGATTCAGGGTCCAGTCCTAAATATAAAGCCTGTGAATTAGAAGTCTTTGAACTGAGGATGTGGTTATTTTACTGTCTTTAATTTATAGGCAGGCAGGAATAATCAGCTATAATCTTATGGGTGTATACAATGTCTGGCACAAGTTAGGAGTTCAAGTTTTGATGATGTGACATTTTCATGCGGAAGTATTATCACCGAAAGCAAATTTAAAAACTGGCAAACTTTAAAAAGGGGAAAATTCCTCAAATTACTATCTGGAAAGCTGTGGCAAAGAACCAATCTGGAGATGGGTGAATATTGGACAGAGTAAATTATTAGCTTTAGCAATAATATCATAACAAAAATCACCTCTTCCATGTGGGCAGTGCTTTTAAACTTACAATGCTCTTTTATTTTCTGTATCTCATTTCATCCTCACAACACTGCTAGGGAGACAAGTCAGTGATATATTTTTCTCCATTTACAAATAAGTATCTAAAGTTTGGGCTTCCCTGGTGGCTTAGCAGTAAAGAATCTGCCTGCCAACACAGGAGACATGGGTTTAATCCTTGGGTCAGCAAGATCGCCTGGAGAAGGATATGGCAACCCACCCCAGTATTCTTGCCTGGAAAGTCCTATGGACAGAGGGGCCTGGCAGGCTACAGTCCACGGGGTTGCAAAGAGTTGGATAAGACTTAGTGAATAAACAACAGCAACCAATCTAAAGTTTGGGGAGGTTAAATATATTGTCTGAGGTCTCTTATATAGGGACTGGAGAAGTTCAGATTACAAGTTAAGGAATTTTTCTGAAACATAAATTTTATTTCCTAGAACTGAATATCAGTTGCTTCATTACTCTTTGATAGTCTCAGAATACATTATTTTTTAAATTATCAAATAATCTTTCTGGATTGCACAAGTCAGAAATTTTATCTTTAACAATACCCACAATGTCTAATATGAAGACTGACTCATTGCGTACATGCTCAGTTGTGTCCAACTCTTTGTGACCCCATGGACTGTAGCCAGCCAGGCTCCTCTATCCATAAGATTGCCCAAGAAAGAACACTGGAGTGGGTTGCCATTTCCTACTCCAGAGGTTCCTGACCCACAGATCGGACCCGTGGATCAAACCTGTGGTTCCTACATTAGCAGCTTGTAAAACCTCAGGAACCCCTTCTCACCACAGAAACGCGATCCTTTTTTATTGGGAACCACTATGTTAATACAGTTAAGGTTAAGGCTAGGGTTGTCTTCATTACAATATCGTAATCAGAAAGGGAATCATTATTTCACAAAACAGGAAGTCAGAGGTGGAACAGGCTTCGAGACTGGGTGACTCAGTAGCACAGTTTGCGTCATCCTCAGGCAGGGGGCCAACCGGGTTACAGCAGTTCCAGGCTTGAAGCCAGAGAAGAGAAAGACCATGCCATCCTCAGGCATCCTTACAGGGAGAGGAACCTCTTCCAGAAGCCTCCAACAGTGGCTGCCTTGACTTGCACTGAGTTCAGGTTACTTCTAAGCTAATCCCCAATGGCTAGGAAATAGTATAATATTTCCCTCACATCAGTAAGGCCCGGTCTAGAGCTATGCACAAGATCAGCTTCTTGAGAGACACGGGGCTCTCTGCGGAGATGAGTGGAGAACACTATCAACATTCTGGTAGGAGGAGCGTGGGACACACGCTGAATAGAAAACAACACTGGTCACTAGAGGCCAATACATGGGCTTACCTCCAGTGTGGAAACAAGGCCTACTTGAAGGAATGCTTAATATGAGTCCTAAGATTAGATGCTAGTTTTTGTTTTACAAATTCAAAGTAATTCCAATATTACTCAGCAAATGGAATATTACTCAGCCATTTAAAGGAAGGAAACTGCGTTATTTATAGAGAGGTGGATGGACCTAGAGACTGTTATACACAGCAAAGTCAGTGAGAAAGAGAAAAACAAAATATTAGTGCATATGTGTGGAACCTAGAAAAATGGTAGAGATGAACTTATTTGCAGGACAGCAGTAGAGATCTAGATTAGGGAACAGACGTGTGGACATGGGGAGGGAAGGGAAAAGAGGGTGGGATGAATCAGGAGACTGGGACTGATATATATATATATACTGCTGCTACTGCTGCTAAGTCACTTCAGTCGTGTCCGACTCTGTGCAACCCCATAGACAGCAGCCCACCAGGCTTTTCTGTCCCTGGGATTCTCCAGGCAAGAATACTGGAGTGGGTTGCCATTTCCTTCTCCAATGCATGCATGCATGCTAAATCGCTTCAGTCATGTCCGATTCTGTACGACCCCATAGACAGCAGCCCATCAGGCTCCTCTGTCCACAGGATTCTCCAGGCAAGAATACTGGAGTGGGTTGCCATTTCCTTCCCCAATATACATACGACCGTATACAAAACAGATAGCTAGTGGGAACCTGCTGTAGCACAGGGAGCTCAGTTCAGTGCTGTGGTGACCTAGAGGGGTGAGATGGGGGGTGTGGGGGAGAAGGGAAGTCCAAGAGGGAGGGGATACCTGTACACATATAGCTGATTCACTTCATTGTACAGTAGAAACTAACAATATTGTAAAGCAACTGCTGCTGCTGCTAAGTCGCTTCAGTCGTGTCTGACTCTGTGCGACCCCATAGACGGCAGCCCACCAGGCTCCACTGTCCCTGGGGTTCTCCAGGCAAGAACACTGGAGTGGGTTGCCATTTCCTTCTCCAATGTAGGAAAGTGAAAAGTGAAAGTGAAGTCACTCAGTCGTGTCCGACTCTTAGCGACCCCGTGAACTGCAGCCTACCAGGCTCCTCTGTCCATGGGATTTTCCAGGCAAGAGAACTGGAGTGGGTTGCCATTGCCTTCTCTCGTAAAGCAACTATACTCCATTTTAAAAAAAATGAAAACCGATACTTCATATTTTAGAGTGACAGTACAATAAATACATTTACATTATTTATTTGAATGACAGAAAATTATCATTTGTAAGGATGCAAGAATTATAGTAACAGCATGATAGTTTTTGTCATTCATTCACGAAGTTCATTAATCAATTTAACAAGTTGTCACTGAGCAAGTGCTGCATAGAGTTCTAGACAGTGAGTTTGTGTGTGTGTGTATGTGTGTGCTCAGTCGTGTCCAGCTCTTTGTCACCCCATGGACTGTATCCAGCCAGGTTCCTCTGTCCATGGGATTTTCCCAGCAAGAATACTGGAGTGGGTTGCCATTTCCTCCTCCAAGGGAATCTTCCCAACCCAGCGATCAAACTTATGTCTCCTGGGTCTCCTGTATTGCAGGCAGATTTTTTACCACTGAGCTATCTGATAAGCCCAGTGAGCATACCAATGTAAATTCATCAGTGTATGTGTGTTAAGGGAGGGGGTAGAGGTAGATGCAAGTTATCACAATGAAGCATTTTCTTTTTATTCTGTACAAATTAGAATGGGAAGATGGTTCAATACCTTGGGGTCAAGTAAACCCATATATGATGAGAAATAATAGATGTAATAAATAAGCATATGTGTACTTTCATCTTAGTAGCAGTAGAATGGAGAATCTTTATTATTGATCCTGTTAAATAGACTCTAAGTAGTAAGCATGATATTCCACTTGCAAAATGAAAATTGCATAAAGACATAGATAGCTATCGTGACTATTTTCCCAAGTGCAGTTCTAACAAGGCCAGCAGACTGACAGCTAGCTAACTATAAGATGTAATTGTTGAAGATATGACAGCCAGTTCTCTATAAAGAATCATAATTTCAAAAGACACATAAACCTCTATGTTCACTGCAGCACTATTCACAATAAGACATATAAGCAACCTAAATGTCCATCAAAAGCAGAATGGATAAAGATGCGGTACATATATACAATGGAATATTACTCAGCCATAAAAATGAATGAAATTGGGTCATTTGTAGAGATGTGGATAGACCTAGAGACTGTCATACAGAGTGAAGTCAGAAAGAGAAAAATATGATATATTAACACTTATATGTGGAATCTAGAAAAATGGTATAGATAATCTTATTTGCAAAGCAGAAATAGAGACACAAATGTAGAGAACAAGTGTATGGAGACCAAGTAGGGGAGGTGGGTAGGATAAATTGGGAGATTGGGATGGACACATAAACACTATTGATACTATGTATAAAACAGGTAACTAATGAGAACCTAATATAGCTCCCGCTTTGTGGTGACCTAAACAGGAAGGAAATCCAGAAAAGGAGGGATGTATGTACGCATATAGACAATTCACTTTGCTCTACAGCAGAAATGTAAACACAACAATGTAAAGTAACTATACTCCAATTAAAAATTAATTTAATAAAAAGAGTAATCCAATCATCTAAATGTGAAAATCAAAGCTTAGTTTAAAAACTTAAACTTAGTAAAAAACATGAGCTCATGTTTTAAGTACTCAGACACAATACAATCTTATTTAATCATCAGAAAGTCCCTGAATAGGTATTATTACTATTACTACTACTATTAGTACTATTATTATCACTACCGTTTTACTGATGTGGAAATTGAAACTCACAGGATGAGTAGTGAAATCTGTCACTACTTATATCTTTTCCCCTTCTGTTTGCCATGCAGTAATGGGGCTGCATGATATGATCTTAGTTTTGTTTTTTTTTTTTTTTTAATATTTAGTCTTAAGCTGGCTCTTTCACTCTCCTCCTTCACTCTCATGAAGAAGCTCTTCAGTTCCTCTTTGCTTTCTGCCATTAGAGTGGTATAATCCACATACTGACGTTGTTGATGTTTCTTCCGCCTATCTTGATTCCAGCTTGTAACTCATCCAGCCAGGTATTTCTCATGATGTGTTCAGTGTATAAGTTAAACAAACAGGGTGACAGCAGAGAGCCCTGTCGTACTCCTTTTTCAACCTTGAACCAATCAGTTGTTCTATAAAGGGTTCTAACTGTTGCTTCTTCACTCACATACAGGTTTCTCAGGAGACAAGTAAGATGGTCTGGTATTCCCATCTCTCTAAGAGCTTTCCACAATGTCAGTCCTAATTTCTTTCAGATGGCCACTACAATAGCAAGTTAAATGAGTTTCCCCAAACAATTTAAAGTGATAAATAATAAAGAAAGGGCCTGAAACGATTTACTTTAACCCCCTTTGATTTCTATAGATGATAAAACCAGCCAGTGAATAGACCCAGTGGAATACTCCTATGTTACTCTACTCCACCTAATGAATGCTTATGCATTTAGTCTCTGCTTGCTTAAAGCAGTTCTAGTGTTGCTATAACCGTGTGTTTTCTACAACAGTAAACTTAGCCTGTGCCTGGGCCCGGGAGCAGGGCAGCATTTTCCAAAGCTTAGGACCCTGTCCTCTAGTCAACTACCAGAATACTGAAATACTGGCCAGGATACTGATGTGGGTAGCTGTTCCCTTCTCCAGGGGATCTTCCCAACCCAGGGATTGAACCCAGATTTCCCACATTGCAGGTGAATTCTTTACCAGCTGCGCCACCAGAGAAGCCCAAGAATACTGGAGTGGGTAGCCTATCCCTTCTCCAGCAGATCTTTCAGACCCAGGAAAAGTACCAGGATCTACTGCATTGCAGGCAGATTCTTTACCAGCTGAGCTCTAGTCAACTATAAGAAGATTTATTTGGTTTTAAATACTGTTGAATCACATAAAAGAAAAATATTTGCCTTGTCAATTAAAAAAAAATTTACTTACTTCAAAGAGAAAGTCTCAGGATGGTTCTAATATAGACTTAGTAGCTCTGTGACTTGACAATCTCCCTTTTTAAGAAACTCAGAGTAAGCAGTTCTGTTTGGTTTTAATGTATTTATATACTCATGGTCACCTTTTCTTTATGGAAAGTTACATAAGCTTTGCAAATATGATAGTTATATGAATTTTTCTTTTAAAAATCAATCACTGAAAAATATCAAGCAATTAATAGTACAAGTGACATGACAAAAAATCATAAAAATGGTATGAGAATGATTTTAAATGATGAAATGGTTCAAGATAGATTCTAAAGTCAAATACACATGGAATTCCAATGCAACTTCTAGATGTATAAGACATGGAGTAACACATATTATTTCAGTGATTCACGTTCACTGCTGGCAAAATGAGAACATTTGAGGTGCCGACCCATGGTTTGTTGTGAGGACTAACAAAATGATCATTTTCAGATTCATACCACAGTGCCTGGCTTGTGGTGAGTGATCAGCAAGTGCCAACTGCTATTTTATCAGCAGTGGCAGCACCACCATCACCTTGGCTAAGGAATGTTGATATATTTTATTTTATCGAATCACAGATCATAAAAACCTAAGGAATTAAATTAATTTCCTTCTAGAGAAGGAAATGGCAACCCACTCCAGTATTCTTGCCTGGAGAATCCCATGGATGGAGGAGCCTGGTAGGCTACAGTCCATGGGGTCGCAGAGAGTCGGACCCGACTGAGTGACTTCACTTATAAGGAATTAAAAAAAAAAACAACTCTAAAGTTTATCTAAGTGAACCTTCTCCAGACCCCAACATCTGAGGGTATGGAGAAAAGAGAACCCTCCTACACCGTTGGTAGGAATGTATAATTGTTATGGAGAACAGTATGGAGGGTCCTTAAAACTCTAAATTTAGAACTACCATATGATCCAGCAATTCCATATACCCACTCCTGAGCATATATCCAGAGAAAATCATAATTAGAAAAGATATATGCACCCCAGTATTCAATGCAGCAGTCTTTACAATAGCCAAGACATGCCAACAACTTAAATGTCCATCAACAGAGGAATGGATAAGGAAGATTCAATTCAGTTCAGTTGCTCAGTCATGTCCGACTCTTTGCGACCCCATGGACTGCAGTACGCCAGGCTTCCCTGTCCATCACCAACTCCTGGAGCTTACTCAAACTCATGTCCATCGAGTTGGTGATGCCATCCAACCATCTCATGGTCTGTTGTCCCCTTCTCCTCCTGCCTTCAATCTTTCCCACCATCACGGACTTTTGCAATGACTCAGTTCTTCCCTGCTGCTGCTGCTGCTAAGTAGCTTCAGTCGTGTCCGACTCTGTGTGACCCCATAGACAGCAGTCCCCGGGATTCTCCAGGCTCCACAGTCCCTGGGATTCTCCAGGCAAGAACACTGAAGTGGGTTGCCATTTCTTTCTCCAATACATGAAAGTGAAGTTGCTCAGTTGTGTCCGACTCTTCACTATCCCAGGGAACTGCAGCCTACCAGACTCCTCCGTCCTTGGGATTTTCCAGACAAGAGTACTGGAGTGGGTTGCCATTGCCTTCTCCCCATTAGGTAGCTAAAGTATTGGAGTTTCAGCTTCAGCATCAGTCCTTCCAACGACTATTCAGGACTGATTTCCTTTAGGATAGACTGGTTTGATCTCCTTGCAGTCCAAGGGACTCTCAAGAGTCTTCTCCAACACCACAGTTCAAAAGCATCAATTCTTTGGCACTAAGCTTTCTTTATGGTCCAACTCTCACATCCATACATGCCTACTGGAAAAACCATAGCTTTGACTGGATGGACCTTTATTGGCAAAGTAATGTCTCTACTTTTTAATATGCTGTCTAGGTCGGTCATAGCTTTTTGTTCAAAGGAGCAAGCATCTTTTAATTTTACGGCTGCAATCACCATCTGCAGTGAGTTTGGAGCCCCCCAAAAAAATAAACTCTCTCACTGTTTCCATTGTTTCCCCATCTATTTGCCATGAAGTGATGGGACTGGATGCCATGATCTTAGTTTTCCTGAAGGTTGAGTTTTAAGTCAACTTTTTCTCTCTTTCTGTTCACTTTCATCAAGAGGTTCTTTAGTTCTTCTTCACTTTCTGCCATAAGCGTGCTGTCATCTCCATTCCTGAGGTTATTGATATTTCTGCCAACAATCTTGATTCCAGCTTGTGCTTTATCCAGCCCAGAATTTCACATGATGTACTCTGCATAGAAGTTAAATAAGCAGGGAGAAAATATACAGCCTTGAAATACTCCTTTCCCCATTTGGAACCAGTCTATGGTTCCATATCCAGTTCTAACTGTTGCTTCTTGACCTGCATACAGATTTTTCAGGAGGCAGGTGGTCTGGTATTCCCATCTCTTTCAGAATTTTCCACAGTTTGTTGTGATCTGCACAGTCAAAGACTTGGGCAAGGTCAATAAAGCAGAAGTAGATGTCTTTCTTGAACTCTCTTGCTTTCTTGATGGTCCAGTGGATGTTGGCAATTTGATCTCTGGTTCCTCTGCCTTTTCCAAATAGTTTGTTCTAAATAGCTTGAACGTTTGGAAGTTCATGGTCCATGTACAGTTGAAGCCTGGCATGGAGAATTTGGAGCATTACTTTGCTAACATGTGAGATGAGTACCATTGTGCAGTAGTTTGAACATTCTTTGGAACTGCCTTTCTTTGGGATTAGAATGAAAACGGACTTTTTCCAGTCCTGTGGCCACTGCTGAGTTTTCCAAATTTGCTGGCATATTGAGTGCAGCACTTTCACAGCATCATCTTTTAGGATTTGAAATAGCTCAACTGAATTCCATCACTTCCACTAGCTTTGTTCATAGTGATACTTCCTAAGGCCCACTTGACTTCGCATTCCAGGATGTCTGGCTCTAGGTGAGTGATCACACCATCACACCATGGTTATCTGGATCATGAAGATCTTCTTTGTATAGTTCTTCTGTGTATTCTTACCACCTCTTTTTAATATCTTCTGCTTCTGTTAGGTCCATACCATTTCTGTCCTTTATTGTGCCCATCTTTGCATGAAATATTCCTTGGTGTCTTTAATTTTCTTGAAGATATCTCTAGTCTTCCCCATTCTATTGTGTTCCTCAATTTCTTTGCATTGATCACTGAGCAAGTTTTTCTTATCTCTGCTTGTTATTCTTTGGAACTCTGCATGCAAATGGGTGTGTCTTTCCTTTTCTCATTTGCCTTTAACTTCTCTTATTTTCTCAGCTATTTGTAAGGCCTCCTCAGACATGATTTGCCTTTTTATTTTAAATTTATTTATCTTTTATAAAAGGATAATTGCTTTACAGAATTTTGTTGTTTTCTGTCAAACCTCACATGAATCAGCCATCGGTATACATAGATTCCCTCCCTTTTGAATCTCCCTCCCCATCCCACCCCTCTAGGTTGATACAGAGCCCCTATTTGAGTTTCCTGAACCATACAGCACATTCCCGTTGGCTATCTATTTTACATAACCATTTGCCTTTTTGCATTTCTTTTTCTTGGGGGTGGTCTTGATCACTGCCTCCTGTACAATGTCACAAACCTCTGTCCATAGTTCTTCAGGCATTATGTCTATCAAATCCAATCCCTTGAATCTATTTGGTACTTCTAATGTATAATAATGGAAGGGATTTGATTTAGGTCATGCCTAAATGGTCTAGTGGTTTTCCCTACTTTCTTCAATTTAAGTCTGAATTTGGCAATAAGGAGTTCATGATCTGAGCCTCAGTCAGCTCCCAGTCTTGTTTTTGCTGACTGTATAGAGCTTTTCCATCTTTGGCTGCAAAGAACATAGTCAATCTGATTTCGGTGTTGACCATCTGGTGATGTCTGTGTGTAGTCTTCTCTTGTGTTGTTGGAAGAGGGTGTTTGCTATGACCAGTGTGTTCTCTTGACAAAACTCTGTTAGCCTTTGCCCTGCTTTGTTTTGTACTCCAAGGCCAAATTTGTCTGTTACTCCAGGTATTTCTTGATTTCCTACTTTTGCATTCCAGTCCCCTGTAAAGAAAAGGACATTTAGAACTAATATAGTTCTAGAAGGTCTTGTAGGTCTTCACAGACCCATTCAACTTCAGCTTCTTCAGCATTACTGATTGGGGCATAAACTTGGATTACTGTTATCTTGAATGGTTTGCCTTGGAAATAAACAGAGATCATTCTGTCATTTTTGAGATTGCATCCAGTACTGCATTTCGAATTCTTGCTGACTATGAGGGCTTTTCCATTTCTTCTAAGGGATTCTTGCCCACAGTAGTAGATATAAAGGTCATCTGAGTTAAATTCACCCATTCCAGTCCTTTTTAGTTCACTGATTCTTAAAATATTGATGTTCACTCTTGCCATATCCTGTTTGATCACTTCCAATTTGCCTTGATTCATGCACCTAACATTCCAGGTTCCTAAGGAAGATATGGTACATATATATGCAATAGAATATTACCTAGCCATAAAAAGAATGAAATAATGCCATTTGGAGAAATGTGGATGGACCTAGGGATTGTCACACCAAGTGAAGTAAGTCAGAGAAAGATATCGTACATCACATATCTAATAAAAATAAATCTAATAAAATTTATTAGAATCTAATAAAAATAAGTAAACTTATTTACAAGCTGAAAGAAACTAACAGGTCTTGAAATGAAACTTATGGTTACCAACGAGGAAATGTGAGGAAAGAGATAAATTAAGAGAGTGGTATTAACATATACACACTACTATATATAAAATGGATAACTAACAAAGACCTGCTATATATCACAGGGAACTCTACCCAATATTCTGTAATTACCTATGTGGGGAAAGAGTCTAAAAAGAACAAATATGTATAAAACTGATTCACCTTGCTGCACACCTGAAACTAACACAATACTGTAACACAACTGTATGACAATAAAAATTAAAATAATTAAAAATAAAAGCAACATGTTTTCCAGAATAGAATGTCTCCTTTTACCCTAACCAATATATATTTACAAAAAATAAAATTTGTTTTAAAAATTTAAAAAGCTAACACAAAAAACCTCTAAAATTTATCTACTCTAACCTTCCCCAGATCCCATCCACTGAGGCTTAAGTTTCCTCCAAAGGAGTTTTTAACCTCTCTGGTTTATGACTTTAAATAATTTATTTTAAATATTGTAATGTTTTTATTCTACTCAAACTAAAATTTAGCATATATTTTAATTATGATGTAGGCGGTAGTATAAGCAGTACTGACTTTGTCACTAATAGAAATCACAGCCATTTTCACATGATGGCTCTTGAAATATTTATATTCTTTGGCACTTAGAGATTTAAGATAGTTATTAGAGCATATGGTTATGAGCATATTAAATAAAAGCAAATTTATTGCTATATCTCAAATGTTTAGTATTTTGATAACTGTATTTCAATATAATTAATTTCCTTATAATCTTACATATTTTAGGTTATGCATTTACAAGCATTCTGAGACAAAAAACAGTGACATTATCACACTGCCTCAGCTGTCCATAGAACACACAAAAGTTTTAAACACCCCTGCTGTATCACCTAACCAAACAAAAAGTCCCTGTGGTCCATTTGCACACCTTGGGAGATTTCCTGGTGAGCTCTTAAAACCATAGACAACAAATTCTACTTGGTGATGGAAAAAACAGAAACCACTGTGCTAAAACAAATTTCTGAAAAAGCATAAACTAATTCTGACACATACCTTGCAAAAGTATTTGATTTACCAGCCAAGAAAAATGTTAACATAAGTAGTTGACTTCCCAAGATTTAAATCACCTAATGAATAAAGGTAGCAGGATTTCATTCTATTTTATAGCATACTCTGTCTACAAGCCATTTTCTTATCTACAAAGTCAGAATTAATGTTGCTTCACTGTTGCTCACACATTACTTGCCTTGCTAACAAAAATAGTAGGGTGGGGGGACCATCAGCTTTCAATAATTTTAACTAACCCATCTTCTCTCTACAAAAGACATGCAGATAATTAAATCAATTTTATTTTTTTCAGCAAGTGTTTTTATCTCTTTAAAATTACGAGGCACAGGACTTCCTTGGGAGTCCAGTGGCTAAGATTCCATGTTTCCAATGCAGGTGGCCTGGGCTCAATCCCTGGTCAGGGAACTAGATCCCACATGCTGCAACTAAGAGTTCACATGCCAAAAGCAAATATCCTGCATGCTGCATCTAAGACCGAGTGCAGCCAAATAAATAAATACATACTTTAAAAAAAAAATTAGGAGGCAGTTATCTAATTCATGACATAAGAAAGGACCAGAGATTTAGGTTGGTGGTTGAGCAACGTGCAGACCCAAGGCATTCTTGTTTCCTATCTAATACCCTTTCTAGCACTCTGGGCCAGAGAAGAGGATTTGGGAAATGGTAGTGGTAGGTGGACAGAGAAAGAGAGAGAAAAGAATAAGGTGGCTCAGATGGTAAAGAATCCACCTGCAATGTGAGAGACCTGGGTTCGATCCCTGGGTTGAAGGAGGGCATGGCAACCCACTCCAGTATTCTTTGCCTGGAGAATCCCATGGACAGAGGACTCTGGTGGGCTACTGTCCATGGGGTCTCAAAGAGTCGGACACGATTGGGTGACTAAGCACAGCACAGGTAGAAAGAGAGGGAAAAAAGAATAAATTAATAATTTTACCTTTCAAAAGTGTTTCCGTAGAAACACTTTTCATGCTCCCTCCAAACACTGTGTAATGTTATCAACCATATTTTGTTAAAGAAACAAGAGACCAAAGAGGTTAAGTGGTTTGTTCAACTTTATACAGCCAAAAGGAGCAGAGTCGAGGTCTGAACTCCAGACAGCTAGTTAAGAGGCTGCCTCTGGCCTTAGCTTTGCCCTGACTCAATGCATTCCTTTACAGAACTGGTGGCACAATCTTTCTAAAGAACAGATCTGACCATGCCACTTTTAGATTCATTATCTTTTAGAAACCTTTGGGGAAAAAATTAAAGGCTTAGAAATCCATCTTGGTCTGGCTGTTGCTTACTTCTGCTGTGCTAGAGCTAGCTCCACTGGTGTTTGAGAAATGACTGTTAAATACAAGTTTTCAAGTCAGTTTATAAACTGTTGGTAGCTTGATTTTGGCCTTGGTGAGAATGTTTATACCACAAAAATTGGCAAAAGTTACAAATGAATGTCCTTTCTATTTGAGAACAGATTTACCAATACACTGCTGTTCCATAGCACACATCATCTGAACACAGTCATTTTCTCTTCTTTTTAACCATGCTGAACTACCTTTCATTCCCTAATGTGGTGGTTTGGTTGCTAAGTCGTGTCTGACTCTTGCAACCCCATGGACTGTAGCCTGCCAGGCTCCTCTGTCCATGGGATTCTCCAGGCAAGAATACTGAAGTGGGTTGTCATTTCCTTCTCCAGGGGATCTGCCCAACTCAGGAATTGAACCTGTGTCTCTTGTGTCTTCTGCATTGCAGGCAAATTCTTTACCCCTGAGCCACTGGAGAAGTCATGAAAAAAACATGACTTTCAACTTATCCATATTCAGAGGAGAGATACCAAAAACTGGGAAAATCATTCTCAAAACATAAAAGAATTTAAGGCAGAAAAAAAGAGACAAAACTAGTGTCTTTATTTATGGCTCTAGCCCAAGGATGACAAACACTTATTCAGTTGGCACCTATTACCAAGAACTTCCAGGTTTGATCTCTGTACCCTTTTCTGCTGAGCCCAGGGGACTCCTCCATGACAGCATCACTGTCAACAATCAAAGCCAGCGTACAAAGTGAAACTCATTTGCCAGTCCAAAGGTGGTCATGAGACCCAGTGACCACTGCCTTCCTCCCAGAAGCCTTTCTGCCCTACTTTCAAGTATCTCAACAGCTCCCTTTTGGTGTCAAGATTGAAACTGAGAGCAGTGAATAAGAGCAGGAAGAGGAAGTGAGGAAGCTCTGTGGGAGGGCAAATTTGCAAAGAGGAGGTTAGGAAGGGCCTGCCATAATCTGCTCTCACATTCCACCTCCTCCCCTTTCCTTTCTTCCCTGGAGTTTCTTCTGTTTCCTTCTTACTAATTCTTTCCGTGACTGCTCTCCCTCATGCCCATCTCATTCCAGTTTCTCATTCCTTCTCTGTTCCCTTTTCTGACCTTCTGTCTCCCTTTCTCCTCTGCCAACCTCTTTCTTTCCCAACTCCTTACATTTCCTCCTGCCTTTTAAATTGTTCCATGATCTCTCTCTGAATTTGTTTTCTTCTGTCTCATTCCCGCCTCCCTCTTTCAACTAGATTACAGAGGAATTATCTTTATCCTGAACACTATTTCCCTCCTGTTTCCCTGGTCCTACTTCTCCTTATCCTTCAAATCTCACCTTCTGTATCCTTTACTTCCTGACATACGTCACCTTCCATTTTTTTAATTGAAAAACTTTTAGAACACTTTCCCCCTGAAGAGACCTTTCAAATAAATAGCAAAATGATTTATTTAATCTAAAGGCAATAGCTTTAAAAAAAATTCTATCACATACATGGTAATGAAATCCTACAAATTATTCTGCATCTGGCTTTATAAGTTTCTCATAACTTCTAAATGGATAATCTTATCAAACATAGTTCTTTTTAAATTAAAGCCTAACAAGCATTGACACAAAAAGAAAATTAATCTTGTCATGTGTTGAACATCTACTATGTATACATTGCTCAATATATTACTCAAGTTCTAAAGCCTTTGATTTTTCCTATCTATCTTTACACATAATCTGATTTCTAAAGATATTTCATGGGAAACATTGTTTTTAAATGAGCACAGGTAATTAGAGCATGGGCACTTTTACAATCTTTTAATGAACCTTGAATACCTGCTGGTCTCGGGTGGAAAAATTATGTGTGACCTTGTAGAGGCCTCTGAGTGACTTTCTTAAGGACTGTCTGTGCCTTGCCTCTCATCAGTGTAGAAATATAAAAGTTTATGCTGAAAAAAGAATGGAATGACCTTTCTTTAGAAACAGAACACAAAAGCATAGGCAAGGAATTCTGCAGAGGGTGGAGAAGCCTGGTTAACCTCCTTATAGTAGAGAAGCATCTCCTCAAAGTCTGTCATCCCAGGGGCTGACCAAGTTCAAAAACAAGCTCAGAACTACCATACAAAAGAAATTCAGCAAATCTCTTTAAGAAAATCCCTAATTAAAAAATGGAAAACATACTACATAGAAAACACACTAAAGAGAACTCTCTTATTTCTACCACAAAACTACTACAGAAGAGCAGTTAGGGAATATTAAGTTCAAATCCACCATTTTACCAGGAGTCACTTGGTTATAATTAAGAATATGAATATTCTTTGGCATTGTCTTTCTTTGGGATTGGTATGAAAATGGACCTTTTCCAGTTCTGTGGTCACTGCTGAGTTTTCCAAATTTGCTGGCATACTGAGTGCAGCATTTTCACAGCATCATCTTTTAGGATTTGAAATAGCTCAACTGGAATTCTATCACTTCCACTAGCTTTGTTTGTAGTGATGCTTCCTAAGGCCCACTTGACTTCACATTCCAGGATGTCTGGTTCTAGGTGAGTGATCACACCATTGTGATTATCTGGGTCAGGAAGATCTTTTTTGTATAGTTCTTCTGTGTATTCTTGCCATCTCTTCTTAATATCTTCTGCTTCTGTTAGGTCCATACCATTTCTGTCCTTTATTGTGCCCATCTTTGCATGAAATATTCCCTTGCTATCTCTAATTTTCTTGAAGAGATCTCCAGTGTTTCCCATGCTATTGTTTTCCTCTATTGCTTTGCATTGATCATTGAGAAAGGATTCTTATCTCTCTTTGTTAATCTTTGGAACTCTGAGTTCAAATTGGTATATCTTTCCTTTTCTCATTTGCCTTTAGCTTCTCTTCTTTTCTCAGCTATTTGTAAGGCCTCCTCAACAAACATTTGTCTTTATTTTAAATTAATTTATTTTTCCTTAAAGGATAATTGCTTTACAGAATTTTGTTGTTTTCTGTCAAACCTCAACATGAAGCAACCATGCTGCTGCTGCTAAGTCACTTCAGTTGTGTCCAACTCTGTGCGACCCCATAAATGGCATAGACGACAGCCCATCAGGCTCCCCTGTGATTCTCCAGGCAAGAACACTGGAGTGGGTTGCCATTTCCTTCTCCAATTCATGAAAGTGAAAAGTGAAAGTGAAGTCACTCAGTCATGTCCCACTCTTAGCAACCCAATGGACTATAGCCTACCAGGCTCCTCCATTCATGGGATTTTCCAGGCAAGAGTACTGGAGTGGGGTGCCATTGCCTTCTCCAATGAAGCAGCTATAGGTATACATATATCTCCTCCGTTTTGGACCTCCCTCCCATCTCCCTCCCCATCCCACTCCTCTAGGTTGATGCAGAGTCCCTATTTCAGCTTCCTGAGCCATAGAGCAAATTCCCATTGGCTATCTATTTTACGTAAACCATTTGCCTTTTTGCATTTCCTTTTTTGATGGTCTTAATCACTGCCTCCTGTACAATGTCACAAACCTCTGTCCATAGTTCTTCAGGCATTCTGTCTATCAGACATAATCCCTTGAATCTATTTGTCGCTTCCACTGTACAATCAGAAGGGATTTGATTTAGGTCATGCCTGAATGGTCTAGTGGTTTTCCCTACTTTCTTCAATTTAAGTCTGAATTTGGCAATAAGGAGTTCATGATCTGAGCCTCAGTCAGCTCCCAGTCTTGTTTTTGCTGACTGTATAGAGCTTTTCCATCTTTGGCTGCAAAGAATATAATCAATCTGATTTCGGTATTGACCATCTGGTGATGTCCATGTGTAGAGTCTTCTCTTGTGTTGTTGGAAGAGGGTGTTTGCTATGACCAGTGTGTTCTCTTGACAAAACTCTGTTAGCCTTTGCCCTGCTTTGTTTTGTACTCCAAGGCCAAATTTGCCTGTTACTCCTGGCATTTCTTGACTTCCTACTTTTGCATTCCAGTCCCCTGTAATGAAAAGGACATCTAGAACTAACATAGCTCTAGAAGGTCTTGTAGGTCTTCAAAGACCTGTTCAACTTCAGCTTCTTCCGCATTACTGGTTGGGGCATAGACTTGGATTACCGTGATACTGAATGGTTTGCCTTGGAAACAAACTGAGATCATTCTGTCGTTTTTGAGATTGCATCCAAGTATTGCATTTTGGACTCTCTTGTTGACTATGACGACTACTCCATTTCTTCCAAGGGATTCTTGCCCACAGTAGTAGACATAAAGGTCATCTGAGTTAAATTCACCCATTCCAGTCCATCTTAGCTCACTGATTCCTAAAATGTCGATTTCACTCTTGCCATCTCCTGTTTGACCACTTCCAATTTGCCTTGATTCATGGACCAGCGTTCCAGGTTCCTATGCAATACTGTTCTTTACAGCATTGGACTTTACTTCCATCACCAATCATATCCACAACTGAGTGTTGTTTTTGCTTTGGCTCCATCTCTTCATTCTTTCTGGAGTTACTTTTCCACTGTTCTCCAGTAGCATATTGGGCATCTACCGACCTGGGGAGTTCATCTTTCAGTGTCCTCTCTTTTTGCCTTTTCATACTGTTCATATGGTTCTCAAGGCAAGAATACTGAAGTGGTTTGCCATTCCCTTCTCCAGTAGACCACATTTTGTCAGAAGTCTTCACCAGGACCCGTCCTTCTTGGGTGACACTACATGGCATGGCTCATGGTTTCATTGAATTAGACAAGGCTGTGGTCCATGTGATCATTCCAATCCCAAAGAAAGGAGGTTCCAAAGAATGTTCAAACTACCATACAATTGCACTCATCTCACATACTAGGAAACTAATGCTCAAAATCCTCCAAGCTAGGTTTCAACAGTACATGAACCATGAACTTCCACTTGTTCACATTATTTAGAACCATCTATTTAGAAAAGGCAGAGGAGCCAGAGATCAAATTGCTAGCATCCACTGGATCATCAAAAAGGTAAGAGAGTTCCAGAAAAACATATATTTCTGCTTCATTGACTATGCCAAACCCTTTGACTGTGTGGATCACAACAAACTGTGGAAAATTCTTAAAGAGATGGAAATACCAGACCATCTTACCTGCCTCCTGAAAAATCTGTATGCAGGTCAAAAAGCAACAGTTAGAACTGGACATGGAACCACAGACTGGTTCCAAATGGGGAAAGGAGTATTTCAAGGCTGTATATTTTCTCCCTGCTTATTTAACTTCTATGCAGAGTACATCATGTGAAATTCTGGGCAGGATGAAGCACAAGCTGGAATCAAGATTCCCAGGAGAAATATCAATAACCTCAGATATGCAGATAACACCACCTGATGGCAGAAAGCGAAGAACTAAAGAAGCCTCTTGATGAAAGTGAAAGAGGAGTGTGAAAAAGTTGGCTTAAACTTCACTCAGCCGTCAAAAAGAATTCATTTGAACCAGTCCTAATGAGATGGGTGAAACTGGAGCCCCTTATACAGAGTGAAGTAAGCCAGAAAGATAAAGAACATTACAGCATACTAACACATATATATGGAATTTAGAAAGATGGTAACGATAACCCTATATGCAAAACAGAAAAGAGACACAGAAATACAGAACAGACTTTTGAACTCTGTGGGAGAAGGTGAGGGTGGGATGTTTCAAAAGAACAGCATGTATACTATCTATGGTGAAACAGATCACCAGCCCAGGTGGGATGCATGAGACAAGTGCTCCGGCCTGGTGCACTGGGAAGACCCAGAGGAATCGGGTGGAGAGGGAGATGGGAGGGGGGATCGGGATGGGGAATAAGTGTAAATCTATGGCTGATTCATATCAATGTATGACAAAACCCACTGAAATGTTGTGAAGTAATTAGCCTCCAACTAATAAAAAAATTTAAAAAAAAAAAAAGTTGGCTTAAAACTCAACATTCAGAAAACTAAGATCATGGCATCCAGTCCTATCACTTCATGGCAAATAGATGAGGAAACAATGGAAAAACAGAGACTTTATTCTGGGGGGCTCCAAACTCACTGCAGATGGTGACTGCAGCCATGAAATTAAAAGATGTTTGCTCCTTGGAAGAAAAGCTATGACTAACCTAGATAGCATATTAAAAAGCAGAGACATTACATTGCCAATAAAGGTCTATCTAGTCAAAGCTATGGTTTTTCCAGTAGTCATGTATGGATGTGAGAGTGGCCTATAAAGAAAGCTGAGCACTGAAGAATTGATGCTTTTGAACTGTGGTGTTGGAGATGACTCTTGAGAATCCCTTGGACAGCAAGGAGATCAAACCAGTCAATCCTAAAGGAAGTCAGTCCTGAATAGTCATTGGAAGGACTGATGCTGAAGCTGAAGCTCAAATACTTTGGCCATCTGATGCAAAGAACTGACTCACTGTAAAAGCCCTAATGCTGGAAAAGACTGTAGGCAGGAGAAGGGGACAACAGAGGATGAGATGGTTAGATGGCATCACCGACTCAATGGACATGAGTTTGAGTAAACTCTGGGAGTTGGTGATGTCAGGGAAGCCTGGCGTGCTGTAGTCCATGGGGTCTGAAAGAGTTGGGCACGACTGAGTGACTGTACTGAATAATATGAACTTTAGAGATAAATAGACTTGAGTTTAAATTGTCACTCTGAAACCCACTAGCTGTGTTTTAAACTAATAAAATTTCCTGCATATTAGATTGCTATACATATTAACTAGATGAAGCTCATAAATATGGCAACATAAAAAGCATTCAGTTCATATTAATTATAAGTTCTTGAGAAGGAAACGGCACTTCTTGAAATCACAAAGTTGTTCAAAAGCAACAATAAGACCAGATCATGATCAAACTGATTTTTATGCCAATGTCTTTCCATCCCCAGAGATCATTAAACTGTGGCCCACAGGACAAATTTGCCCTGTTGTTTTGCAAATAAAGTTTTATTGCCACAAAGCCACACTTAGTCAGCCAAGTATTGATGATGGTTAATGCTAAAATGGCAGAGCTGAGTAACTGCAAACCATAGAGCCAAAAGTATTTACTAAAAATCCTTTACAAGAAAAGTGTGTTTAATCTTGTGACTACAACCCAACTTCAAGGATAAGTCACTTAGGGAAACCAAGTAAGCTATACTATAATTCTTCCTATACCCTTGGGGGTCTTAGGTTTATTGGTGAAATCTGACCTTCTCAAGTCTTAGTTTTGGTAACTTAAAATGAAAACAAAACAATCTCCATAGCAGGAGCGCAATCTGTTTCCTGTAAAGAGTAGACTTCAGTTTCAAAAGGATGTTCCTAGTTATTCATTCAGGTCTTCCAATTCCACTCAATTCTCAAATTTCTACCCTATTTTGCTCTCTACCAGTTTGAGAATCACTGACTCAGTGGACATGAGTTTGAGCAAGCTCTGGGAGATGGTGAAGGACATCTGGCATGCTGCAGTCCATAGAGTTGCAAAGAGTCAGACACGAATGAGTGACGGAATAGCAATAAATTTGAGAATCTTGCATTTAAAATTGCTAAGCACTCCTCTTTCCCACACAGCTGTGTTTCATCAGTGTCAAGGGATGACGGTGCTAAATCTGTCCTTCGCCTTCTGTTTGCCCACAAGAAGAACTGGTGTCCATATAGGGAAGATCTCATCATAGATCCCAAACACAGTGGGGTTTTTTTCCCTTAAACTAAAACTGCCCCCATGATTTACTTCATGTTGCTCAACTATTTACAATTCCAGTAAGACCACAGATTTCAAATTTTACAATAAGGATTGTAGTCTATACTACTTTTTTTTTTTTTTTTTGGCTGCTCCCTGTGGCTTGTGGGATCTTAATTCCTCAACCAGGGTCTGAATCCGGGCCCTGGCAGTGAAAGCACCAAGCCTTAACCACTGGACCAGCAAAGAATATCTATTAAATAATTTTTCACTGCTTTGCGGGGAGAAAGAAAATCAGTGCTCACCAGTCAGAGATGAGAACCAAAGATCTTATCTGAGTTCCTCAAGATAGTAAAGTTGTAGGTTTACTTTCATACACAATTGTAAGTACTCCTCTGAGACTGCCTTTTTATGAAGAGATGAGAAAAAACTTTAATCGACTCACAAGAACAGGAGCCCACATGACACTGGGAAAGGGGGAGGAAGGTGAACCCTGTAACCATGAGCAGCAACGGCCAGACAGGTGCTTGGAAAGGGTGCTGACAATACACATTTGGAAGAAATGGTGACTTTATCTGGATTAAAAAAAAAAAATGTGATCTACAGAAGGATTACACTACAGTTAACTCTTGAACTGCCTGGGTCCACCTATATGTGGATTTTCCCCACTAAGTACGTACTATAATACTGTACGTCTGTGCTTAGTCACTCAGTTGTGTCTGACTCTTTGAGACCCCATTGACTGTAGCCTGCTAGTCTCCTCTGTCCATGGGATTCTCCTGGCAAGAATACTGGAGTGGGTTGCCATGCCCTCCTCCAAGGGAACACAGTCCGTGTTGGTTGAATCTCCGTATGTAGAATCATGAATACAGAAGGCCAATTATAAAGTTTTATATATATATATACACACACACACACACATGTATATATATACATGCATACACATGGATTTTCGACTATGCAAAGGGTTGGTACCCCAGCCCCCACACTGCCCAAGGGTTAAGTGTATTTATAAAGGATACCTTTCATTGCAACTTTAACCTCCAGGTCCACACCCTTATTATTGATGAAAAGCACTGTCATATATTCTGCAAGCTTGATTTCATCTTTGATTCACCAGTCTGCTGATACAGTAACATATTCACATGTATATATTCACTAGGCTATCAGTTTTATAGTGATCATGCAATTGTTCATCATCCTAGTCAGATCCTTCTCCGACTCCAGAGTTCTCTTAGGGGATCAATCACCAAATCATGAAGCCTTGAGAATCTCTCCTATCTCTGATATCCAGATTCAACCAAATTTTTCTAGGGTTTCCTTCTGAGTTATTTCTTAAATCTACCCTTTGATTCCTATAACATCACTCCAGTTCAGACTATCAGTAGTTCTTGTCACATTATTTCTCCTCTGTGTATGGTGCCTCTCAATTCTTATCCTGTCAAAACACAACCAAACCAATGTTCCTGAAAACAACTTTGATCCGCTATGTCTCTTGCTTAAATACCTTCGATATATTAATAGCTACTTTAAAGTCCAAACTTTTAATCAGGCTTTCAAGTAACATCCTTTCTAATCCCATTTTTAGGATTTTTATTTCCTCCTTGAGTGCAAAAAGAAATTGACTGAGTTTCACATGTCTGCATGTGTCAGGGAGGAAGAAATTTTCCCTTCTAGATTCTGCTGGCTGGTCTAAAATTAAATTGACATGGGATAGAGTAAGTGAGGAAAGATCAAGCAAAAGTTGAATAGCATGAACATGCAGAAGAGACCCAAGAAAAATGCATAGCTAAGGCAAATGGTCAAAGACCCCATCTTCAGCTAAAGACAAAAGAAGTTTGAGACCTCAGAGGGGAGGAAGGTAATTCACACGGTGGTGGAAAAGTGAATATCTGGTAAAAAATGTTTGCTGAGCCATGCAGAGACAACGGGACCCAGAGTGGACTCTGATCTCTAGGTCTTCCTGAGTTTCCCCCCACCACACCTAGCTTGTATTCTCCACAGGTATTTCTGATGATAGCGCTGTTCCTGAAACAGGTGTTTTATATAAATTCGTTAGCCAGCCAAGGGGGAGGTAAAAAGAAAGAATTCCTTAGTCTTCTGTTTCTTAGAAATAATCAGCCTAAATTAATCCCCTTGCCAAAGAGATACAACTGGGGTGGCATATTTTGCTCTCCTACAGGGACCTTTGGAGAAGATGGACATAGTGAGAAGTGAGAAAAAGTCGTCTGCTTTTGGTGCTATTAGATTGTGGTTTTCCCGATCAATATCACAAGTCCTGAGGTTATTTGTTCTGACACTAAACCTTGATTTGCAATACCTGGAGGTCTGCTGTAGAGGGCACAGAGTAATAGCTTTTCTCTCTTAACTGTGGAAGGTAGTTAAATCTTAGAAGTTATCTTTAAAGCAGTTAATTTGTAAATCTTGTTGCTTCATTTATGAAACATTTTAAATTAACCAAATTTTAAAAATCACTTTGTTGGGACTTCCCTGGCAGTCCAGTGGTTAAGACTCCACATTTCTACCACAGGGGTGAGCTGGATCCCTGACTGGGGAACTCAGATCCCTCAAGCCATGTGGCATGGCCAAAAGTATATAAATTTTTAAGAAAAATCACTTTCCCAACTGAAAAAATTGCACAGTGCAAGAATTGTAGGTTTCAGTTTTATTCAGGAACCTTACTGAGGACAATAACCTGGGAGTAGCTCTGAGATAACTGCTCAGTAGCTCTGAGGGAACTGCTCCAAAGAGGGAGGGGAAGAAGACAGTTTATATATGATTTTTCACTGGGGAATACATGAAGTCAAGCACACATCTTGATAAAAGAAGTCTGCTGGTCACAAGGAACAGTTATCTCAATTATTGGTTTTAGTGCTTTTCTATGTATGGGAAGATGGAAGAATTCAGGCCTATTAAAATCTTTCCTGAGATATACATTTAACTCTCTAAGGGCCTGTTTTCCAAAGCACAGAATGCCCTATTCTGTTTTTTGCCTTAAATGATGGCAAAAATGATGAACAGCACTGTTCATCAGTGACTGCGGTAGCTAATGACTTGAAGCCTGTACAACTGGACAATGAGCAACATTCTTGTTTTACAACTTTTAAGTAGCCTCTGAAAATACTTGACATTTTTTTAAAAACATAGTCAAGGCTATAAAGATTTTTAAAGTAAATTTACAAACTTAGTTTCAAGTATTTTAATTGTTTGTTTTAACAAATAATTTTTAAGTACTAGTGAATTTCATAAATTTAGTAAAGTTAATAAGCTCAACTATCTTAGATACTGCAAAACTGAGAATAATATAACAAAATCTCAACCTGAATGGATATGTGTAAATCGATTTATGCAAGTTAACCATTTCAAATTTATTTACAAGGTTGTGATTTCAATTAACTAAACATTCCTGTTTATTATAAGTATATTAAATTACACACACCCCATTCTTTTAAGATATAATTGGCATATCTAAACATTTCAAATGTACAATTTTATAACTTTGGACATATATACACATATGTAATGCCATTGCCACAATCAATGAAACAAATATTTCCATTATCCTCCAATTTTTCTAATATCTCTTTGCAAAGAATTCTCAAAGCTCAACAGTAAGAACAGTATTCCAAGCCAAAATAAAAAATGGACAAAAGATTTGAATAGATATTGGACCAAAAAGAAACAGTTAGCACATAAGCACATGGAAAGATGCTTGGCATCATTAGTAATTGGGGTAATAAAAAGTACAACCACAATCAGATACTTACACACCTAACAGAATGACTATAATTAAAAAGACTATACTGAGTGTTGGAGAAGACGTGAAGAAATTGGACCTCTCATATATAGTGGCACTGATGCACAGTAGTACTGTAGAATGGAACCCCACTTACAAAATAATTTGCAGTTTCTTTAGATAATTAGGCTTAGACCTACTATTTAATCCAGCCATTCTGCTCCTACCTTCCCAAGACAAATGAAAGCCTATTTTTATGTAAAGACTTGTACTGAAATGTTCAAAGCAGTTTTATTTTAACAGCCAAATACTGGAATCAACTCAAGTGTCCAACAACAGGTGAACAGGCAAACATATAGTATTATATCCATACAACAGACTACTACTCAGTAATTTAAAAAGGAATGAATTATTGGGTTTCCCTGGTTCCTCAGATGGTAAAGAATCTGCCTGCAATGTGGGAGACTTGGGTTCGATCCCTGGGTTAGGAAGATCCCCTGGAGGAGGGCACATCAACCCACTCCAGTATTCTTGCCTGGAGAATCCTCATGGACAGAGGAGCTGACGGGGGGCGCTATGGCCCATGGGGGTCACAAAGAATCGGACATGACTTAGTGACTAAGAACAGCACGTAGCATTCATACATGCAATTGATATAAGTGAATCTCAAAAGAATCATGCTGAGGGGAAGAAACTAGACTACATACTGCATGATCTTACATAAAACTCAAGAAAATGCAAACTAATGTACAATGATGAAACTATCAGTAGTCTGGGGAGGGAGGGAGGAGTGGGAGAGACAGACGAGTTATACAGGTCTTAAAGAACAATTCGAAAGTTATGTAAATGTTCGTTGTTTTGATTGAGGTAAAGCTTTGAAGGGTATATGCAAGTGTCAAAATGTATCAAGTTATATTCTCTTAACTATGTGCAGATTATTGTCTGTCATTATACCTCAGTCAAGTTCTTAAAAATAAAACAATTGATACACTTCCAGTTAAAAAGCCTTTAATTTTTATTGTAAAGGACCAAGAAGATCTTTGTTTTTTTGACTGTCTAAAAACAGATAAAACTTCAAAAACTATTTATGATTCACATAAAAATCTGAACTTGCCTTACATATTTGTTACTGCCATTCTTGGTTTTTAGATTATATAGGACCCAAATGTATCACTGGGGATATGGTAGGTGATGCTTCATTGCAAACAGCCCTAATATCTCAGTGTCTTTGAACTACAAAAGTTATTTCTTAAAAGATGACATGTCCATTGAAGAACAGGGACTTTGCTTATTCTGACTCAAGGACCCAGGCTGCAGAGCACTCACAATATTGAATGCTGCCAGGTAATACTCAGGCAGGGTGTTCTGGAGGGAACATGCAATGATATAAATGTTCAACCCAGAAGTGACAAGGCTTCTCTATACTCATAACTTTTATAGACAGAGAAGGTAAAGCATAAGGTCCCACTTAAGTTCAAAGGCTGATTCACACCCAGAGCATGATGGAGCAGGACTGTGAAATTTCATCACACAACTCAGAAGAGCATGCACTTTTAAACTTGTAAATTGTTTATTTGTGGAGTTTCCCATTTAATACTTCTGGACTGCTCTTGAAATAGTTCACGGTAATCCCCATTTATCTGTCATTATAAAGGAGTACTACAAAGAGAAGATAATCTTCCATTTTTGTTTGCTGTTTTGTCTTCTATTATGTTTTGCTTCATTGTTCAAAAACTAAAATTCTCATTTATTGAACTGAATGTCAGGGACCTTCGGAGTTAGTGTATACTTATGAGGAATCATGCCTCCCTTTTATGTTGGTCACCAGTTTCATTCACCTACCATATCACATTCTTTGCTACCTTTTGCTTTGAGCATACCTCAATTTAACAGTGTCCTATTAACTTAAGATTCTCTTCGGAATCCAGCATCTACTCTTCATTGCCATCAACAGCACCTTAGTTTACATTCTCATTCTTCTTGAATCCAGGTCATTTCAATTGTTTTTGTATTGTTTTCTCTGCTTCCAGTATCTCTCCTCCTTCTGATTACGCACAGGGTCATCTATTTGACAAGCAAATATTGTTTCATTATTCTCTGAGTGAGTAATAAAGAACTGGAAAGGTTTTTAAGTAAGGGAAAGTTCATAATTATTGCATAAATGTTCCTCTAAATCTACCCCGGCAGACTTTCCCAGTCTCCTCTCATTAGGACAACCAACACCCTCACACTAGTCTTTTCCCCAACGTAGTAAGTGCTCATAGGTCTCCTTGTCTTTGGGCCATCACCTGTCCTTAGAATGACTCCCTCCCTTCTGTCAGTTTCACAAACTCCTGCTTAACTATTCAAATGTCTTCTTTGATGCTGTCTGACTTTTTGAGGTAGAGACATCACTCCTTTCATGCCCATAAAATTGTGTGCTTTCTCTCACACGATATTAGTCATATGACAACTAGTCACATGTGAGTTTATCTAAGGTCTTCTCTACTAGCATTAGATTCTCAAAGTCTTTGCTATGTCCTCCTCATCACCTTACCCAATAAATATGATACCAATGTATATGATATGCAATATATTATATGCATCCAATATATATTATTCACAGTGCCTTACCCAGTGGCTAACAATGAATGGATGCAAGAAAAATGCACAGTGAATGTTTGTGAAATGAAAAAAATGGGGTCCATGGCACTAATCCAAAAAGGTATCTGAACCATAAATATCTTTATTTGAAACACTAGAAAATAATGGGTACATTCTGTAGGTAATAGATTGGGATTTGGAATATTTAAGAAATTTAAGTAAGAAAAATACATCATTTTATTAATTTTCTTTAGAGTTTAACTTTGGCAACTTTGCCAAACATGGGCTAAAGAGGAAGGATCAGGTGGAGACCCAGGTGAAAAGCAATAGACCATACCACTTTCAATTATCAAGTGACCATGGAAATGGAAGGAATAGAAACAGTGATTATTCAGAAGGTAGATTTAATAGAATTTAGTGATAAATTGGAAGTAGAGAATGGCCAGCGGAAAGGTAGGAAAGATTAAATTCTGGCATACGAGAATGAGTAGATGAATATCCATAAACAACACTTTAGGATAAAAAGAAAGGAAGGACATATTTTAGGGATAAAATCATTATTAATTTTGGAAAGGTCTGAATGAGGGATTTCTGAGATAGGCCTAGTTACTAAGTTCAAAACACCAACAAATTACAAGTGCTATACTAGGAATATGAATAGGGGATGTTTTTGTTTAAAATGAATTCAATATATGGCAAGAAGCATGCCCCATCAAATTACCTCTAAAACCATGTAATAAATACTACTAACAGGACAAAGTGTAATAGAAATAAAGGGAGGTAACAATTAAATCAAGTAAAATCTGATGAGAACTTCACAGTGTAGGTTAAGTTAGAACTGGATATGAAGAGTAAATTTATTTTTGTAGGAGACAAGAGGGACCTGGTTCTGCCCCCATGGGACATGGAGTCACTTAGAGTTGGAGTTAGATGATTGAACAGAATTATCATCAGAATTTTTATACAGCATGGCATGCTGCAGTCCATGGGGTCGCAAAGAATAGGACATGACTGGTTGATTGAACAACAACAACAATCATCAGAATTATAATACAATGTAAAGAAACATCAATTCTGGTTGGGACAGGAGACATTTTAAAGGAGAAGATCAACAAGAGCAAAAATATTATAAGGGATAATTCTCTATGGCCATTCATATAGACACTCAGGAAGCAGACCTCCAAGTCCTATGTCTGGTATCCATTAATGAAACTAAATATTAAGAAATGTTTTCCCAACCACGGAGGCATTTGGGGAATACAGTGCACTAGGAAACATACAATGTTAGCAACAGAAATTAATCATTAGATCTCTGCTGAGCTTCCTTCACTTCTGGTCCAGCTCACTGAAATAGCACAGGCATTTGGTGAGTTATTGCTCTTGACCATGTGATATATCATGACTCTTTCACTGTAATTGCAATAATTATTCTGTGAAAATGATTTTAATAGGCATCACAGTCTCAGGAAGATGCTAACTGAGCATTACTTAAACATGAAGTCAAAAAAACAAAAGTTTTAATCTCATTTTATCATGCCTTACGGTAATTTTATACTTTCTTTATGATGGGTAATTTCTTATACAAGTGTATTTTGTATTTTAGATCAATGCCATTTTCCCATGTCTAATGGGATCCACCTGCAAAGGCCATTCAAATTTCTCTCCAACTGGGAAATGATGGCACATTTAAGGTTTGTACAGATTTCCTCTTCTTGGGCTCTAAAGTCACTGTGGATAGTGACTGCCACCATGAAATTAGAAGATGACTGCTTCTTGGAAGGAAAGCTATGACAAACCTAGATGGTGTATTAAAAAACAATGACATCATTTTGCAGACAAAGGTCTATATAGTCAAGGCTAGGGTCCTTCCAGTAGGCATGTACAGATGTGAGAGTTGGACCATAAAGAAGGCTGAGTGCCAAAGAATTGATGCTTTCAAACTGCAGTGTTGAAGAAGACTCTTGAGAGTCCCTTGGACTGCAAGGAGATCAAACCAGTCCATCCTAAAGGAAATCAATCCTGAATATTCATTGGAAGGACCGTTGCTGAAGCTGAAACTCCAATACTTTGGCCACCTGATGCAAAGAACTGACTCATTTGAAAAGGCCCTGATGCTGGGAAAGACTGAAGGCAGGAGGAGAAAGGGACGACAGAGGATGAAATGGTTGGATGGCATCACTGGTTCAATGGACATGAATTTGGACAAACTCTGGGAGATAGCGGGGGACAGGGAGGTCTGGTGTGCTGTGGTCCATGAGGTCGCAAAGAGTCGGAAACAACTTGGCAACTGAACAACAACAACAGTGCATCCATTGTCTCATAAAATAGGTCTGATTGATCATTCATGAGGCAATCTACTCAGGTAAGGAAAAAGAAGAAAACTACCACAGGGGCAAGTGGCATGTCTGCCCCTTTAACTTCTTCTGTTATGTTAGCGATCACAGAGGGGCAAGCTGTTGGGCTTTCTGCATGTGCAGCCTTTAAATCTCTAAGTCCTGGTCACACAGGCATTCCTTCAGGCTTATCCTGCACAGGCTCTGGGCCAGCCATGGCCCTGGTCAAGAAAGTATAAGGCTGGAGGGACTTCCCTGGTTGTCCAGTGGTTAAGCATCCACCCCCCAATGCAGGGCACCAAGTTCGATCCCTGGTTGGGGAACTAAGATCTCAGATGCAGCAGGACAACTAAGCCCAAATGCCACAACCAAGCACAACTACTGAGCCTATGCACTCTAGAGCCTGGACTCCACAACTAGAGAAGCCACAGGCTGCCCCAATGAAGACCCACAGGAGCCATACACACACAAAAGAAAAGAGAGAGAAAGGGATAAGAATAAGGTATAAGGCTGAGTAGTCACATGAGCCCTCTTGCTTCTCCAACTCTGGCTTCCTCCCTAGTGGAACCTAAGATAAAGGAAGTCGGAGCCTCCCACTGAGTTCTGCCATTGGTTGGTCCCCATGGAGCTTAGGGCAATAACTCCTGCCTCCTAGCTTTTCTAAAGAATCAGAAAATTGTACTACATGGTCTTTCAATCTCTTCTAAGCTGCAACAATTTTAGCAGGTAAGAGTAGATGTCCTAGTGAAAAATAAACATAAAAATGACCTGGATTCAAACCTTGACTCTGCTACTTACTGCAAATGTGATGATGGGCAAATTGTTTAAAAGCTAAACAATTTAAACCCTGCTTCACACATCTATGAGATGAGGATGACAACAGTCCCTATTTCATAGGGTTACCATGTAGGTTAAAAGACCCAGTGCATACACGGCTCTTAGCATAGCAGCAGGTGCGTAGTATTTGCTCAATAAATGTTACCCATGATGAATGTTCTTTTCTCCAGGGGCTTACCCTCAAATGGCAATTAATATTGGGTTAGCTCTGTTTTCTGAAGCCACCCAGTAACCTGAGCATAGTTCTGCACTCTGTATGGGGCCACAGCCGCCTAGACATACCAGAGCCCTCTTTTAAATCACCTTTAGAGCTCTACTCATCACAGGTGCTTCAAGTCTCAAAATCTCACCTCTTCCTGTTCTATGCTGTTTCACTGAGAGCATTGGCCTTGATTCTGACATAAGTCCATGATGGATTCATCAGCTGGGCTCCTGATAATGACTTCGACCACAAATTGATATTGCCTGTCTGACAAATTGGATTTTGTACAGAAACAGATTCTGGCAGCCACTTCAGACTGAAAGACCAGGGTTTCGATTCATGTTCCGTGAACCATGCATCCCATTCAGTCTTTGGCATTTCAGCTCCATGCTTTTTATCCACCCACTTCTCTCTGATGCTGTGCCATCTGCTTTAGCTCACAGCCTTCTCTCTGTGTCATGGGAACCTTCCAATCAGCTCCTATGAGCACTCTCAGTAGGGCCAGACTTATTATCCACTAAATCCCCAAATGTCTATTGCAAAATCCTTTCAAAAGCTACTTTCCTCTGAGAGGTTAGAATTAGCACATATCGTTCCTATATCACTCCTGTAATCAGTAACTTTAAATTCCTGACACTTCCCAGAAAGAGAAAAACAAATATCATCTATTAATGCATATATATAGAATCTAGAAAGATGGTACTGGTGAACCTATTTGCAGGGCCGCAATGAAGACAAAAATATAGAGAACAAATGACTTATGGACATGGAGAGGGAAGGACAGAGAGGATGGGAGGTATGGAGAGACTAACATGGAAACATACATTACCACATGTAAAGTAGATAGCCAATGGAAATTTGCCGTGTGACTCAGGGAAATCAAACATCTAGGTTGCTCTAACAACCTAGACGGGTGGAATGGGGTGGGAGGTGGGAAGAAGGTTCAAGAGGGAGGGGTCATATGTATACTTATGGCTGATTCATGTTGATGTATGGCAGAAACTAACACAATAATGCAAAGCAATTATCCTCCAATTAAAAATTTGAAAAAGAAAAAAAAATTCCTGACAGTTGCCTTGTTAGTCTTTACAAGTAAATCTCTTACTCATCATCATCAGGCAAAGCATAAAACAAATTGATGTAGCGTGCCTATTCAGAGAAAAATTGACAATAATGATGACGATTATGCTGAAAATTAGTAGGTAATACTTACTTAGCACTTACTATTTTTCTATCTGCCAAGCTCTATGTCAAGCATCATTCCCTCATTTTTGCTTAATTCTCAAACAATACTAGGAAGTAGCTGCCCAAGTGTGAAAAAATAAAACAAAAGGCTGGTGAGTTAAACTAGTATTCTAGCTAGTGAATACTAGAATTCAAATACTGGTCTGTTCAACTTTAAAACTAAGCAAAAGGAAGAAAACATATACACACATACCTAATTCTGACACAGATAGGTATTGCTAAGAGGTATAAGAGTAGTATTGACAAAAGTCTGTAGCTCTCTAAGGAAGAATGAAACTTCTTTCTACTTAAGGGGAGAAAGTGGGAATGTGTACCTTTGGTATTTGAGCTTAAGAGCATGGAGACAGAAAGTCAAAGGACATATAGAGTGAACCTCTTTATTTTTAATTTGGAGCAAAGCTTACACATAATAAGTGATGAAAAATCACTTTTGAAAGAAATACTGAGACCAGGATTTTTTTTTAAGTTGCTCAGTCATGTCCGACTCTTTGTGATCCCATGGACTATACAGTCCATAGAATTCTCCAGGCCAGAATACTGGAGTGGGTAGCCTACCTCTTCTCCAGGGGATCTTCCCGACACAGGAATTGAACTGGGGTCTCCTGCATTGTAGGCAGATTCTTTACCAACTGAACTATCAGAGAAGCCCCAAGACCAGGATGTGGGACACCTTTAATCTTTCATCTTTGTTCTCTTCTCCATTCCTAATGTCGTCCTCTGCCCCTCACCCCAGTTTAGAATCTCATAAGTGTTACCTGAACTATTGAAATAACTTAGCTTGTTGTCTCCCAGCCTATCTTCTCCCTTCTTCAAACTACATCATTCATTCCCTAGTTGAAAACACTCCCTGAAGCACAAATATTATAGTGATAATGCATCTCTTTCCTATGTAGAACTTTACTCAGAAACCATGAGGTTCTAAACTGGGGTGAGGGGCAGAGGATGACATTAGGAATGGAGAAGAGAACAAAGATGAAAGATGTTCACTTCTAATACTGTATTAAGTGTAAAAGACAGTCTTTAAAAACTTCATAAGCTTCTTAGGAAGACAAGATGTATAAAAACAAAATCAAAATATTATTTAGAATTTGTCAATAAGTGGTACAGGAATACAGAGGAAGAATATATTAACTAAGGTTGAAACCTCTGGGGAACATTTTTAATAGAAGTTAATTGAACTAAACCAGGGGAACTTTGCAAGTGTCCATAGACCTATTTTATTACCACAGCTGGACAAGGAGAGGCTAGGGACACTGTCAAACATCTTACAAATCATAGGACATCTTGCCCCAACTGTTCTCCAGCAAAACAATTACTCAGCCAGAACCGTCTATAGTGTTGAGATTGAGAAGGCCCCCTTTAAAAGATTGCCCAGAATGTGATAAACATTGACAAAGGTGGACCCTGCTTTCTCATTGTAAAATGGAGCCATTGAGAGTAACAGTATCTCCTTCATAGGGTTTATGACAAGATTAAATAAGGTGCTGGTTAAGTATTTATCACATGGTAAATGCTCAATAAATCAACATCGTATTTTTTTCAAAAATAGGAAACTGAAGGGAAAATAAATGAATTCATAATGAAAAATTTCAGCTCAACCAAAGTCACCATCTTTGCCACCAAGTTTAAAGTGTGTAACCTCAGCTCTGACCTCCCTACCAGGCTCCCTTCCCACCACATGCCTGCCATTTTCATTTGATGGTCTCAACATTTTTCCAAACCAAACCTATATAAAATAGAACTCATAATCCCCCTACTAACTCCCTCCATTGTTTATAGCAAAGACACATTCCCTTAGCCACTGAGTAAAAAAAGACAGTAAATGTGATTAAAGAAAACTGTTCATGAGTCCCATCTGTTACTAATATGGTGTGTGTTGTGCACTATTAGCAATTCTGTGTCTATTCTATTCTCAGCTTCCACTTCCCAATTGTAAAGTTGAGAATGTTACCTGAAATGATCCAACAGGCTTCTTCCAGAACCAATATTTTATTACTTGTAGTGAGATTTACTTTCTCCCTCTTCCTCTTCCTCTCTACCATATAAGTATTAGTCACTCAGTCATATCCAATTCTTTGCTACCCCATGGACTATAGCCTGCCAGGCTCCTCTGTCCATGGGATTCTCCAGGCAAGAATACTGGAGTGGATAGCCATTCCTTTCTTCAGGGAATCTTCCTGACCCAGGGATTGAAACTTGAGTCTCTACCATATAATGCCAACAGTAACGTCAGTTCTTTTCTGGAAATGTCACTCAAATTTGTCCACTCTTCTCTAGCTCCAATGGGAGCAGACCTAAGCATGTGTTCAATGGCTTTTAAAAGGAAATATTGCAACAAATCCTAACCAGGTTCCCCACTTCCTTTCTTTTCCAATCCACTCTACATGCCACATGCATCCTCCTTACACATGTGTTTTATATGCCACACCTGCTCCAAATTCTTCAATGACTCCAACTTCATGTTTCATCACTAAAACTCTTCCCCCGGTACCCAGGTCCAGTCCCATCACCCATGATCCTCCTCCATATACTGCTCTCTAATTCAGACATCCTTCTCTCTTCATAAACTCTAACATGACAGATACATTCCTTCCAAGTTTCTTACATTGTTACAAAGCTCTCTGAAATGCCTTTTTGCATATCCAACCCTCCCATGAGTTATTAGAGAAATATTAATCAAAGGCCTACTCAGACATAGCAAACATGTATAACATTATAGTGAGAAAGAAAAGACAAGAAGCTCAACTACAGATTTTAAGCTTATCCATTCCTGTGCTTTCTTGCAGAAAATTCTTGTGCATTTCTTTTCCCGCATGGAGCACTACCTATTCCTGGTAGTCACCATGGAACCTCCTGCTACCAATCAAAGCAGCAGCAGGTGGGCTAGGAAGCCTGTTGTGACAAAACAGAGTAGACTTCAAATGCAAAAGTGACCTCCCATATATGTAGATAGAAAAATTTTAAAGAAAATAACAATAAGCTCAGTTACTAGGAGTTCTATTTAGTTTATACAGCAACTTACTATATGCTAACTCATTTGATCTAGCTGGGTACTCTGCAGTCATTAGTAAGAGTTATTTTATAGGTGAATATTTGAGTTCAGACTTGTTAACTGGCTCATCCATGGTACAAGATCTGGAGTAAAACTATGGTCTCTGGTCCCCAGTGCAGGAACCACTCTCATTGGCCCTGCAGTTTGTAGAGTATTTACCTCCACTCAACAGTCAGACCAAGTGTGACTGTCTTCTTGAAGCCTCGGTCCTTTCTGACACACAATCAAAAATAACTAGAGTGAAACAAATGGTACCTCACAAACCAATAAAATACCTGAATCATAGACAATAGATAGGAAAGGGTCACCACAGAAAGGGTTCATAAAATTGATGGGGAAAAAATGAGAATCCGGTTAACAAATACAATTCATGAAAAAGAATTACAAAGGGCTAAACACAAAATAAAACATCAAACATCACTGGTAATCGAAGTGCAAACAAAAAGGGTAACTTTTCTCCACTAAGCTAGTATTCTCTCCTACATAACAAAAGGAAGAGCTGTCAAACTTGCCATCACAATGTCAATAATGTACATTGCTGGTGGGAGCACAACAAACTGCAAACAGTTCCAAAGAATGTGCATTACTTTCCACATGTCTCCTCAACCTCATGAAGTGGATACCGCGTGATCCCTATATTAGAGATGAGGGAGCTGAGGCACAGAAACTTTAAAAACTTTCCCAGATGCACATTAAATTAATAGGGCCCTTCTGATTATCACTGAAATTCTATACAACAAGAAAATTTCAAGTGTCAAAATTGGACCTAGTATACTAACTTACTGAAATGATTCATGGATAAATATGTTCAAAATAGTGTTAGCATTCAGATTGTTTCTCATTTTCCCCATTGTAATGTGAATGGTAAAATGAAAGAGGGAAAACTTTGAATAGTAAGAGAGAAACTGTTAAATCATTACAGTTTATCTGAATGACAGACTATCATTCACCCCTCTGAAACAATATCAGTAGTAAATTATTGACAGAAGGAAATGTTTTAGAATATTATTGAAAATGTTAAGGGAGAAAAACTAATACAAAATCATATATACTACAATGATTCCAACTTTATTTTGAAAAAGTTGTTGGTAAATATTTGAATGCAATTGCAAAGACTGGAATGCCATCCTTGGCTTGGAAAAGAGAAATGTATAATTTATAAATAAGAACATGGTAAATACCCTTTGTAGGAGCAGCAAAAAAAAGTTAATAATTTAAGAACACTAGGGAGAATCTTGTTTTTAAAAGAGACTATAATTTATATTATATTAGTATCGTTGCAAAATAGTTCAGAGTTCACAAGTTGGAGGTACCTAAACGCTGTGGCATTATACCTAAATCTTTCTAAGTTGAATCACATCCATGAAATTTTTTCAGTATTATTTGAATAAAACTAAATCTGAGCTCCCTGGTCAGGCCCCTGCTCTTCAGGTTTGGCTACTTTCCTTGACCCACTGGGGTTAGGTCCCACTGACCCTCAGAATCCAGGAAGTCGGTCTTAGGTGTCCTGTTGACTCTTTAAAGTGTAAGAGTTCAGTTGAAAGAGCCTCACCCTCTGGTGCACCTGAAGGAAAACCTTCAGCCATGTCCAAACTCTGAGAATCTTCCTTCTTATCTTGGGCCTCTATGGTCCCCTGAGATTCAAAGTTAGCTACTGTCAACCCTATTTCTCCTCTTTTACTCAAGGCCTGAACATAATCCCATTCCTTAGAATGACCCTCACTGGGTTTGGAGACTACATTGTACTAATGCTATACTAACGGAGGCTGGCCTGGTTCAGACCCTAACCACAGGCATCAGGAACCAGGAAGACCCACCTTCCTAGGATGTGGTGAAGGAGTCTTAAGTCTCCACTTTCTCCCGCCCACCCTCAGGACGAATGGAGGCTATAAATCTTGGTCCGTATCCACATATCTCTACTTCCACAGCTGAAAAATGGATATAATAATAGTGCTTATCTTGTTATAAATATGCTATTAAAAAGTTTTGAGCACATAGGTGCCAGGTCCATAAAGGGTAACTATTGTTACGTTAATGAGGAGACAATGATGATCAAGAAGAGCTTGTCAATTCCCAGCTGGAGCAAGTACTGGAGCAAGTTTAGCCAGACTAAACTCTTGGCTGTTTTTACCCATTACTTTATCCTCAGTACCTGTAGTATATATATAGTGAAGGCACACAGTTGACACTGGACAAATATAGATAACTGAATAAATAAATGGATTTGGCAAATATCTTCCAGCTGCCCAGATTTTAGATATCTCTGAGGAGCAGTGATCTCTCGCATGACTGGGTCAGGAGTGTGGGATGACTGGGAGGGGTGTCCAGGTTTCCTAGCCATATCCAGACCCTGTGTCTAGATGCACTTCTCCACAAGTGGCTTCCTCTTTTCCTAGATCTCTATATAACACTAGGCAAAACGATGTGTTCCAGCTAAAACTGAAATTTGTGGCAAACCCTGTCTGAGGCCCCTCCCTTGGTTTGGGCAAAACCAGTTGGCACTATTAGAACAGGAAGTCAGCAGTGCAGACACCTCCTGCCAGACCCTTGCCAACAGAGAGAGATTATGTGAATTGCTCTGATCCAAGAAGCCACTCCCTGTGACAACCATCTGGGAAGTCCTGTAGCCTCTCTGAAAGGGATGAACCTCAATAAACTCCATGAGGCAACAGGCACAGATTCAAGCTATCAAAATCTTAGGTTTGCACAGTAGAGTGCAAAACGGGATTCCAAAACTACTTTCCCAGACAACTTCCTTCTTCCCTAGGTCTCACCTGCCCTTCTGTTTCTTAGAATAAGAAATTCAGTAGCACAGACAGGTCCCAGCACGCCTGGACTGGAAATCTCAGAAACTGAATTTCTATTTTCTAATTCCTGGAAGACAACAAGCAATGCCACCTCTGCAGCATTCCCAGTTATCTACTTTGCCATATTGTTTATTGGTATCATGGAAACAGACCTTATCTGTCAAACGTCATGTGGCCCACTGGTTTTCAATGGTTAGTCCCTTGAACTGAATAGTCACCTAGGCAGCTTATTAAAAATTCAAAAATTTTGGCCCAAAACCTAGATATTCCAATTCAGTAGACCTTAAATAGGGCCCAGGTACTTCTGTCCTTCCATCCATCCTTCCTGTTTTGTTTGTTTAGCTAAATTAGTCAGAAGATTCTGATGCTCAGACAGGGCTGAAAATCACAAATCTTCCAAATTCTAATTTCGGGCCTAACTCTTGCATCCTCCCCATGATAGTCACAGCAAATGATGATCAAATCCATGTTTGAGAACTACTAGTAATGGGAAACCTGACTTCTGGAACAAAACCATCTTTTTCTAGTTATCTAACTCACTTTATAATTTTACATTTTCAGTCAACTTTTAACTTTCTTGGCCCCTTGAGAAATAAATATAATTCCTCTTTTACATCCCAAGTTTCTTTATTTGACATGGATCTTTGTACAAAGGTAAAAGGATTATTTGTAACTCAGTCTTTCTCAAATGATGTACCTGGGGACAGTACAGCTAGGATGTGTTCCATGAAAAAGTGGTCAAAGAAGTTTGCTACTTATCAGAGACATAGGCTACATTCAGTGGTAGCAAATACATGTTATACAAGCAGAAGGGTGGTGATCCCCTCACACACACACTGGTAAGGATTTTCAGCCTGGATGAAAGAACTTTTAACTATCATCTCTACACCCTTTAGCACTGATGTCTTTATGAAGAGGATCTAGTAATTCTTTCTTGCTCGCAATACCCCCATCCCATTTGAAACCTCAAAGAAAAGGCAGGGAAAACTGAGGATTCTGTGTGTAATTCAACCCTAGTCATCAAGGGTCAGCCCTAGGTCACACCCCATCAGAAGGGTTTGTCAATTAGTCATCATCTTGAGGGAAGGGCCAGGTCTGTCTACTCCCAATATAATTCACTCAGTTCTCATCAATGGCAATAGAAGATTTCACCCTTCAATTAGTAAAGGCTCAGCAGATTTCAGATGAAAGAGAATCAGAAGTCAAGGAGATCCACACCTAGCCATTTCCAGACATGTGGGAAACTAACCTAGTTTTGTTTTGTACCTTGAATAAAGCCTTTGTTGGCAATTAAATAGATTGTTTAAAAATGTGCACATGTTATACCAACCTGTTTCATCAACTGCTACTGTTTTCTCATACATTATTATGACTACAGCAACCACATACATATTTTACGTAGCTGTAATCATAGTACACAAATAATTTTGTGCTCCTTATTTCATATATGCTGTACACATCCTTCATATTCTTATGGCATTCCTAATGATCATACAATATATATTCAGGGAATCCACATGAAGTTCCTTAACATTTCCCCAGCTTTGTAATTTGATCTTACTTGAAACATTCACTATGATAGACTGTTAAACATTTTTGCACATAAGAGTTTTTCCTTGTCTTTAATCCTTTTCTTACTGTGGATTTTTATGAGTGGGATTATTGACCCCAAAAGCTTAAACAACTTAAGGCAACTTAATCTTGTATAATGTTACACTAATTTATGATACCAATAGGTATTAGAATTAAAGTTTTAAAATACACATTTCAATACAAATTAACCAATATTGTACAATATATTTTTCTTCTATATATACACTTGTATATAAAAACAGCACTTTTATAAAATTTTAGAGATGTATCTCAAGAATTTCTTTTCAAACATCATAGAACATATTCATATGAAAGAAATCCTCTAGCAAGTCTTTACAAATATTTCTCAAAAATGATGCAGAATTTGTATGATTTAAATGAGACATTGTAGTAGGCAGAATTCTAAGAAGACCCCCAAGATTCCTGCCCCCTGTTGCACATACCTAGTGAGTGTCCTTGAGTGTGGCAGGTCCTGTGACTATGAGAGCAAGCAACCACCAAGATTACGCTATGTTATAGGACTAAGTAAAGGAATTTTGCAGGTGTCATTAAGTTCTTTGATCTACTAATTCTAAATTAATTAAAAGGCAGATAATCTTAAGTAGGCCTGACTTGATCAGGTAAACCCTTAAATGACAGTGTAGCAAGAGGTCAGAGACATAAGGTCAGAACATTTCAAAGCAGGATCATACACATTCCTGCAGATCCTAAAGGATAATCCTGCTGTATTTTAAAGAGGGCTATGTCTCAGGTAATTAAATGTGACCTCTAGGAGCCAAGAGCCTCAGTTCCACACTGTAAGGAACTAAATGCTACCAACAACCAATCATTTGGGAGTAACACTTAGAGCCTCAGATGAGATTTAAACATCAACTGACATCCTGATTTTATCCTGGTGAGGTCCTGACCATAGGAACCATCTAACCCATGTCTGGATTCCTAACACACAGAAACTATGAGATAAAAAATTATGTTATTTTAAATCAGTACGTTAGTGATAATTTGTTACTCAGTGAAAGAAAATTGATACATTAAATACCAAAGGTAAAAAAAAAAACTTACAATAATCAAAAAACCAACCAACAATAGAAAAAGAAATAAAATTAAGTATTAACTGCAAATGGGATAGTTGGAGCTAATAAATATCCCAAATTAATGTAATATTTTGTAGAAATTTAAGTCATGCTGACCAAATTTTTTAAAAAGCAGTTAAAGATAGTCTCATTCTCCAGATTAAATAAAACAAAAAGGTTGCCAATAAGAATGGTCTTTTTCCCCTATAAAATTAAGCTTAAAATATATTTTATATGAGCATAAATAGATAATCCAGTGGTTAACAATGTTTGAAATACTAGGAAATAACTAATGGCATAGAAAAAAAAACTTTCTCCTCACACAAAATTTTAAGTATAAAATCAAAAAAAGAGATAGTTGGTGTATTGATAAACAAATAATCAATAAATATAAATAACTTCAAGGAAGTAAACAAAAAGGTAACAAATGTCAAATTATGAAAAAGTCACTAAATATAAAGGGTAAGTATTCCTGACCAAATGTAAGGAGTCTCCATGTAACTGAAAAGAAATTCAGCAACTGCTTTTAAGAGACATTTCTAACACAAAATTACATACTTATTATTTAATTAATATGAGGTGGATGGATGGCATCACTGACTCAAAGGGCCTGAGTCCACACCGGGCTGTATGAGGCACACCTGGAGTCAAGATCGCTGGGAGAAAAATCAATAACCTCAGAAATGGAGATGACACCACCCTTATGGCAGAAAGTGAAGAACTAAAGAGCCTCTTGATGAAAGTGAAAGGGAGTGAAAATGTTGGCTTAAAACGTGACATTCAGAAAACTAAGATCATGGCATCCAGTTCCATCACTTCATGGAAAATAGATGGGGAAACAATGGAAACAGTGAGAGACTTTATTTTGGGGGCTCCAAACTCACTGCAGATGGTGACTGCAGCCATGAAATTAGAAGACACTTGCCCCTTGGAAGAAAAGCTGTGACCAACCTAGACAGCATATTAAAAAGCTGACAAAGGTCCATCTAGTCAAAGCTATGGTTTTTCCCAGTAGTCATGTATGGATGTGAGAGTTGGACTACAAGGAAAGCTGAGCGCCGAAGAATTGATGCTTCTGAACTGTGGTGTTGGAGAAGACTCTTGAGAGTCCCTTGGACTACAAAGAGACCTTGAACTACAAATGGACATGAGTTTGAGAAAGCTCTAGGAGTCGCTGATGGACAGGGAAGTCTGGGGTGCTGCAGTCCATGGGGTTGAAAACAGTCAGACATGACTGAGCAACTGAACTAACCTGAAACATTTTTACATCAAATAAATTAGAAGCACATTTAAATTAATCAAAACCAACTTCTTAAAAATCAACAGCACTATGAAAGTGAAAGTTACTCAGCCGTAACCCCAAATATGGATTCTCCAGGCCAGAATACTGGAGTGGGTGGCCTTTCCCTTCTCCAGGGGATCTTCCCAACCCAGGGATCAGACCCAGGTATCCTGCATTGCAGGCAGATTCCTTACCAGCTGAGCCACCAGGGAAACCCAAGAATACTGGAATGGGTAGCCTATCCTTTCTTCAGCAGATCTGCCTGACGCAAGAATTGAATCAGGGTCTCCTGCATTGCAGGTGGATTCTTTGCCAGCTGAGCTACCAGGGAAGCCCCTAACAGCACTATCAACCAAAAAAAAAAAGAGAAGAAGAAGAAAAACAAATCATGGAAGCTAATTAAGAAAAGAGCAGTGCATAAACTTTGTACTGGGCTTCCCTGGTAGCTCAGTCAGTAAAGAGTCTGCCTGCAATGCAGGAGACCTGGGTTCAATTCCTGGGTCGGGAAGATCCCCTGGAGAAGAAAATGGCAACCTATGCCAGTATTCTTGCCTGGAGAATCCCATGGACAGAGGAGCCTGGCAGGCTACATCTATTGGGTCGCAAGAGTCAGACACAACTGGGCACAAACTTTGTACTGTGGAGGGGAGTATATATTAGTAAACTGGTCATTTAAAGGAGTATGGGTTTTTAATATAGTGCCATCAGCATGGATGACTATATATCAAAACATCCAAAATGTCAAAAGCAATGCAAAAAGAAAGCTGAACATGCCTAAGAATAATAATAATGCAGGAAATATAACAATCAAGGTGATTATCTTTTCTTTTTTTGTTTTAAGATAGAGGCAATAGAGACCTTCCTAAATTAATGAAAGGGTCTTTTTATGTTAAGCCTCTTACATGTTTTATACTTTTCTTAATACTCTTACTAATATGTACATTTCTTGGTGTGCATACCACAGAAGAATGTTCATTATTCTCTCCGGCGTGTGTGTGTATACTTGGCCCCCAAATAAGGACACTCCGGCATCCTCAGTGTGATACTAGTAAAGCTTCCAGCACTGCACTGAGGATGCTGAGTGACCTCGCTTCTCCCAGGATGTGTAGTGGGTGGTGGATCACATAGGCTTGTCTAAGATCAAATATATGTTGTGTGTGTGGGTGCTCAGTTGTTCAGTCATATGTGACTCTTTGTGACTCTATGGACTATAGCCCATCAGGCTCCTCTGTCCACTATGCAGCCACAAAAAAGCTTTCTTCAAGCAAGCTAAGTGTCCATCAACAGGTGAATGTATAAAAAAATGATATATATATGCACAATGGAATATTAATCATAAAAAAGAATGAAATAATGCTATTTGCAGCAACATGTATGGACCTAGAAATGATCATACTTAGTGAAGTAAGACCAAAAAAGACAAAATTTTACATGATATTGCTTACACGTGAATGGTATACTTCCCTGGTAGCTCAGATGGTAAAGCGTCTGCCTACAATGTGAGAGACCCGGGTTTGATGCCTGGGTCAGGCTTACATGTGAAATAAAAAAAAAAAAAAAGATTCAAATGAACTTATTCACAAAATAGAAATAGACTCATAGACATAGAAAACAAACTTATGGTTACCAAATGGGATGTGGGGTGGATAAATTAAGAGTTTGGGATTAAAATATACACACTACTCCATGTGAAATAGATACTCAACAAGAACCTACTATAATAGCACAGGGAATTCAACTCAATGTCTTGTAATAAGCTATAATGCAAGTGAATGTTAAAAAGTATGATTTATATGTGTGTATATATGTGTGTGTGTATAACTGGATCATTTTGCTGGACACCGAAGCTCACACAACATTGTAAGTCAACTTATTTCCATTACAGGTTAGATAATGCTTTGCTTTTGCCTTTCTTTCCTTTTTATAAACATCCCTAGGGAACAAAATCATAAGGAGCAGAAACATGGCATGAGAGGCAGAGCCTGGCTGCTGAGCTTCTCTGAGCTTAATTTCCTTACCTGTAAAACAAATACCTTGTTTTTTATTACAAGTTTTTTACCTAATTTTATTTTATCTGTTTTATTTTACCTAAAAATACCTTGTTTCTTTGTTTGCTTTGAGACGTAAGAGAAGTAACAACTGCATCTGGAATAATATCTGGAAAACTGCACTTTTCTTTTTCTTCAGAATTTTTTTCAACAGAGTAATTCTATCCACATGCTTTCTCCTCCTTTCTCTCTCCCTCTCTTTCTCTTTCTTTCTCCATCTCTTTTTCCCACAATTCGCTCTTCATCATTTAAAGAATACCACACACTGCTAGATAATACTTACCTAGCAGCTGCTGAGGGGAAAAATACACAGACCTGGAATATAAGAAACAGGCTTGCAAAATGATTAAATGCCTTGGAACTGGACTGCTTGCACTGGACTCCTGAACAAGTACTGTGAACTTAGCTAAATTCTGTTAGGTCCTCTGTGTCTCAGATATAAAATATAAAAAAGAAAATAATAATAGTAGCTCCCTCATAGAAGTGTTACGAGTCTCACATGAGCTCACATGTTAGCACTTAGACGGGAGAGTGATACACACAGTTCATAATGTTCAAAGAGTGTTAGCAATTATTGTAGCATAAGCAGCATTTGAGTAGATGTTGCATAAAATGTCTATAGCTGTTGGGCTTGACATACATACACTACTGTATATGTATGCTTTAAACACTATAAAACAGGTAACTATAAGAACCTACCGTACAGTACAAGGAACTCTACTCAATACGCTATAATGACCAATATGGGTAAAGAATCTCAAAAAGAGTAGATATATGAATATGTATAACTGATGTATATGTATAAAAGATGTATATGTATAACTGATTCATTTTGCTGTAGAGCAGAAAGTAACACATTGTTTATCAACTATACTCCAATAAAAAATTGTTTTAATGTACACACTCCAGGCTTAAACAGGATGTGACAATAAAATGAGGGCATACTTCCTTTTCATGACCAAATTGTGATGGGATTAATGATCCTCTGTTCAAAAATCATCCAGTCTCAAAGGTTCCTCAAATACTTCTGAGATTTTTTTTTCCCATTCTTGCTATTTATGTGGTTGGGAAATAGATCTTCTAGTTCACCTGCCCTCAGTTCTTTATCAAACCACCATTCTAAAGTTTCTATTGCTGGTGACCCTTGGAATTGATTATTTCGTTGGTTACACTGTTGTCCAGGGGAGATCAGCATTACTAGTCTCTTCTGTTATAAACTGGATAAGGCAGTTTCCCTAAACTGGTTGTGTCTTTGCTTCTCAAAACATCCCTGAACAAAGGTTCTACTTTTTGACTGGATTTTACTGAGGCTTTGTGAATAATGAAAGGAAGGTAAAATACTGAGGATAACTCTAAAAGGCTCCTTGCATGGTTGGCTCTTCTTTATTTAAGGGTCATTTTCCCAGAGCAACGGGTTCCCAGGTATCTTCCCCTAAAACATTTACCTATATAATAATTATCTTCTCCTCCCCCCTCCTCCTTCTTATTTTTATTCTTTATCAGTACCTGAAATTATCTTATGTATTTGTTTATCTATTCCCCTGTTTTAGAAAGGGAGTGCTTATTTATTCCTGAGTTCTTGGAACCTAGAATAGGGCATGTCTCATTGTAGGAAAACAACAAACATTAGTCTTAAAAATGGATAAGTGAGTGAATGAATGAATGAATGAATGAATGAATGTACAGAACCAGACCTGCCTTAGGGTGCAGCTAATTTTTGTTCATTTTTTAGATATGCATATGACTTCTTCAGGCAATGTCCTCCATGACTGACAAGACAAGACAAGTGCTCCCTGTGACATGATTCCTCTGTACTCTTCATCTAAAGTAATTCATTTTATTATCTGTCTTCCCTCCTTGAGTTTCAGGTCAAGAATTAGTTCTGTTTCATCCTGTAATGGATCCCCAACTCCTAGACAAATACACCCCATGTAGTTGGTGCTTGACAAATATTTTCCAAAAAATAACTATTAAAAGATTATTCAGCTTGATGAAATAATATACAAAATTAGGAAGTAGCCCTCTTATTTAATGGAAAATACAAAAATTGAAACTATATGAAGAAATCATTCTATTAATAATACAAAGTTGACCTAACCAGGATTTTACAAATTTCTGGTTTTTTGCTTGACTCTTAATATCCCTCACTCATGAATCGTTCTGTTCCCTACCCCCAGCCCTGTGACTAAATATCACAAATTCTTGCAGTGTCATTATACAGAAACTTTCAGAATATCACTCAACAATAAATGCTTCATTTAATCCATAAAGTACTAATACCTGACATTAACAAACCTAATGACTAAGGAAATAGTTTCCCCATGAGCACTTTCACACTATTCTGTAAGGGGTGAAAATTGTAATAGTCCGTGCTCATATTGTTACATTTGGTGTCATCAAACTAGAGCTACATTCAATGTGACGCGTCTGGGAGTCAACCTGCCTACGAATTCTCAGTCTTCAGGAATGTGAAGATGGTAGCATATTCCCACCCAGATTTCCATGGCCAGAGCATTAAAACCGTCTCTCAGCTCTTCTCATGCTTACGCTCTTTTTCTGTTCTATTTCGTTTCCTGTCTTTCATGCTCAGGCTTTAAACACTATTTTTCACATATGTTCACACAACAGCAAAGAACCTGATTTAATTAACAAAAAAACCACAACTTAAACAAAAATTAAATATATAATTATATAAAAACAATATTATACTATTCAATTTTATGGCAAAATCTCTCAGCCTTTGTCCCTGCTTTGGGGAAAAGAATATGCATTTTCTGTACTACAGTTACCTTCATTTGCAAAATGGATATAATAATGGCCATCAAGTTCAGAGAATTGCCTTATGGTTTGAGGGAGACAGTAATCATGAAAAAAACAATTATAGCTCCCATTTATGGTCTACATTGTGCCAATACTGTGTCAGAGACCTGGGTTCAATCCCCGGGTTGGGAAGATAACCTGGAGAAGGAAATGGCAACCCCACTCAAGTCTTCTTGCCTGGGAATCCCAAGGACAAAAGAAACTGGCAGGCTACAGGCCATGGGGTCCCAAAGAGTTGGACATGACTGAGCACACATGAGAGAGAAAAATATTGTGTTAAATATTTTATCTACATAACCTAAATAAACTGTACAGAAATCAAGTAATATTGATAGATTTCAAAGATGAATAAATTAATAAGCAGCCAAGACACAAGAGATGAAATAGCATGCCAGGGAGAACTGTCATAGTGTAAAACTCTAGTTGGCACTGTTGATGCTGTAATCTATATTTATATGGCGATCCCTGGAATCATCCAGCAACGCGGCTCTGAGTGCCAGAGCCAGGATTCATATGGACACAGATGGTTACTAGGCTTACTGTGGAGGTTATTTTATAATGTATCCAAATGTCAAATCACTGTGTTGTGCGCCTGAATCTGACATAATGATGTGTGTCAACTATACTTCAGCAAATAAAAAACCTCTTAAACGTAATGTTCTATCACTTGGTTAACTATAAAGTATAGCACTGATGCAGCAATATTAGCTGGTATCTCCATAAACAATTATAAATCTTAAAATAATTTTATTGAATGTCTTAGACACTCAAAATATGTTAATTAAATGTATTTAAAAGAGAAAACTGGTTACAAAATTTACCAAAAACAAATTCAAGAGAAAGACCGTATCAGGCTTGAAAGAAACACCACTTGACCCAAACAAGGAGAAAGACAGTAGACCACTGGCTGAGTTTAAATTAGCATGATGGTATTGTTCTCTTTTTCACTGGCATCATACAATAAGGTATCATTACGTTTAGTGGGTTCAGAATATAACATGTAGAGGCAACAAAATTACATGTGCTCTATGCAAAGAAAAAGTGAGATTCAAGTCTTATTTTATAAGGATCTGTGTGTCTTCTGAGCAGATTTTGGTCCAAGTTTCAAGAAACTGGTATGTATGTTGAAATAAATCTTTTAAGATTTTTTGCTGTGACCATTTTAAAGTCTTTACTGAATTTTTACAATATTGTTTCTGTTTTATGGTTTGGTTTTCTGCCTGAGAGGCATGTGGGATTTTAACTCCCAGATCAAGGATTGAACCCTCATCTCCTGCATTTAGAAGGCAAAGGCTTAACCACTGGACAACCAATGAAGCCCTCTATAACAAATCTTATAACAAACAAATATTCCCTTTTGTCTCCTTAAGGATAATACAGAATGATTTAATAATAATAACTACTTATACTTAGTGAGGGCTTACAATGTTCCAGGCTTCATGCTAGTAATGTCACAGTGATGGCTTAATCTAATCCTTCCAATCACTCTCCTTAACAGTTATTAATATTATTATAACTTCATTTTACAGATGCAGAAATTGAGGCATGTAAACGTTACACTGCTTGCCATAGGTCACAAGATGGCTGTTCATTTTTTAAATGAACATCTTTATCAATCTGTGCCAAATAGAAAAATAAGGCAATCATTTTAGTGAATAGCAAGTTTCTAAATGAGAAGCTTCAGGTTCTTAGCTATTAAAAGTAGCCCCCAAATTACCAGTGTGCTAAACATATTAACTATATTACCTCATCGGAGTAAGAGGTGTGTTCTTTTTCACTTCCAGTGTGTACTTTACAGAGAGTTTAAGTAATTTACCCGACTACACACATTTAGTGATAGAACTGGGATTTGAACACTGCTTTGCCTAATGTTAAAGCCACCTCTTGTACCCACTGTTTTACTGACTCTAAAACTCCTTGACCCTAAAGAGAGTTTGACCAAATGTCTCAACTCTGCCCACGTGTCATTTCTTCTCTACCCTCTTTACTGGATCAGGACCGTCACCTTCCTTGCTTCTCTATTCATACAGCTTAATTCGCTGAATGATTTTGGAAGAGGTTATTGACAAAATTTAATTCTTTTGTTTTTCCTCATTCATAATCCCAGCACCCACAAGCTTCTTCCATTTCTAGAAGCTAGAGAGGAAAGGGATAGATAATCAAATCCCGACTCTGATTCTGGAAACTTCCTCCACAGACCAGGGAGGTGCACATTCCAGAAAAGATGTTCCCTCCTCACACAAATGGTCACCTCTGCCCATTTGTCCCATTCCAGGCAAGAGTCTCCATCCTTCCACACATAAGCACCAAGTGAGTTTTATTCTTAATAACAAGAACAATGACAACAATTAGTGTTTATTAGAGTCTTCGGTTTCTCAGGACTTGCTAAATGTCTCTCATTCTTTATACTATTTCATTCTCATTGCCACACCCTGAGGTAGATATTACTATCACCATTTTGCAACTGATAAAACTGAAGTTTGTACAAATTAAGTAATTTTGTCATGAAGCCTGTAAACTGGAGGATGAACACTGGTGTTTCTGACTCCAAAGCCCTTGCTCTGAACCCTTGTCCTATATTACATCTGACCCCATCCTATCAAAATATAGTTCATGTTTGAGCATAAATATAGCACCGATGCAGTGCAAACAAGTTCACACATGCACACACAGCAGTCCTATTTCTATATTATGCAATTCCACACCCACAGGCATTTTCTCACAGTGTCTTTCAAGTTTCACTTAGCAGCATGGTGACCTAGCAAGTCATGTGAGTTCCGCAAATAGTATTGCCATTCTGATGCAACTCAGTGGAAGCCTTACTATTATAACAAAACTGTCTGAGGCATTTTGTAGTTTATAAACATTTTATCTAGTTCTCACTTGGGGTTCATATCAATCATAAAATGTGCAATTATGTCATTTTGCAGAAGGTGGTACAGTTTCTGATAATTAGACACTGACCTGAAATTAGAGGCTAGCAGGGGAAAGAGTGGGGAATTTAATCTCAGTCAAACGCTAAAGCCTAGGCTCTTTGCATCACATGCTTCATGAACTATTTCCTCACCCTATGCCATCTCTTCACTCTGTAGTTGCTGGTATTGGTCATCTTGTAGAATCAAATATTTCCCCAGATGGAAATCTCCAATCACTTGTATCATTACTACACCAGAATGCTTTTACCTGGATGGAGTCTTTATTTCTTCCTCTCAGTCTTTTACTTCCCAGTGAAATGCCTGGATACAGTCCAAAGTAAAATGAGTTGAATGGCTTCATGCCCTGTGACGCTGAGTCAGCTAAAGTGGGGTCTGCGTGACTGAAGACAGTCTGTCTCCAAAGGCAGGTCTCTCTATCTTCTGGGTAGCTCCAGGGCTAAGAACCCAACAAACCAGCGCTTTGTCTGGGATGGCTTCTGACTTCTACACTAGCACTTTTATTTGTGAGCTGTTTTCTAAGTGCATGAGATAGAAAGATAGAAGCCCTCTATCATCTGAAATCCTGTATCTATAGTTATTCAATACCTGCACGTTTTCCGATTCCACACACTCATATGAACAGGACATTCAGTAATAATCTAAGATAGGACTTTTTGTGAGCTAATGTTAATTCCAGTACAAACTACTAATTATAACCCCATTTAAAAAAACCTATGACCCCAATCCAGCTCAGAAAAATTTTATAAGTGGAACTATAAATTATAAATGTGGAATTACAAATAATTCCACAGCATTTCACTGCCAAGGCTGATAAATAAACTAGATTGCATAACCTATTCTTTATATCCCATAGGCCAAACCACCATTATAGCCTGCCTACACTACTGCAATAGCCTTTGAATGGTTCTGTGTTTATAGTCTTGTATCCTTACAATCTAATCAAAGATCAGCCAATATGTTATTTGATAAAATAAATTATGTTGTGTCAGTCTCCTTCTTAGCACCATCTTATGATTTCTCTTTAGTCATAGAGTAATATCTAAACTCCTTATAGTGCTGATTTTATTCAGAGAACATTCTCAAAGGGATTCCTGGAAAAAAACAAGATGATCGTCAGTCAGTCTATGAATACCCAGCAGAGAAATTTTTCCCTATAAAATGTTGCAATTCATGGGAAGAACCTGAGAGCAGCAAGAAAAAGAGATCTTTTTAATAAAAAAACAACAGAGAGATAACCACCAAAAGAAAAACTATGCTTCTTATGGGGATCTGAAATAAAGCATTCAGAATCTATGCTATACTTGGGCTTTTACCAAAAAGCAGGATTATTTAGCTTGAAATAGAGTGATGGAGCTTCATTCAATTTTTATTTAGACATTTTTCTAAAGATTCTTGGGATTATGACATCTGAACTGTGGAACTGAAATGGAAACTAAAAATCAGTTATTCTAAGACCTTTCATCCATGAATGAAGAAAGTAATACCCAAAAAAGAATGAGGTGCCAAGATATTTGACTCCACAAGATAATCAATACCAGCAACTGCAATGTGAAGAGATAGCTTAGGGTGAGGAAATGATATGAGTTAGTGTCAGAACCAGGACTGGAACCCATGACTCCACACTGCGCAGTGCTTTCAAATAATCTGTCATTAAAAACCAACTTCTCTTTTCTTTCTTTCCTTTCCTTTTGTTTTCTTTTTTTCTTATTTGTTTTCTATTCCTCACAAACCAATGCCTTAAATTAAATGAAATGTATACCGCCAGCCCTCCATTTTCATGGGGGATTGATTCTAGGACTCCTCAAGAATACTAAAATCCACAGATCCTAAAGTCCTTTATCACACATGTGCCAAATATGTGTACACATTTCTCTACTGGTAGATTTAACAGACCTAAAGGCACTCTATAAGACTGATGCACATCTGTTTAAATGTTTATTCTCAATCCCATAATTACCACATTCAGAACAGCAGCAGATTGAGGACTGGCACTGGTCTGCAGACTGCACTTGGAGTAGCAATGCTCTAATGTCATGCCTAACCAGTCCCCTTCCAGATCCACAAGATCCTTCTCCGTAGCAAGTTGACATTTGACCTGCATAAGCCGGTACAAAGCAGGCTGTCGCCATCTCCAAACGCAATCCTTGTTCCTCAGGAATTAACTTCATCATGAACTCACTTCCTCTAATGAATTCAGAGGAATCCTGGACCTAGTAGCGACTTCAGCCATAGGAAAGAAGGTTCCTCATACTGAGCATTTTAATAATGAAAAAGGCTCAGAACAACCAGTGTTTAAGAATACACTAAGAATTTCTTCAGACATTTATTTCCCAAAGAAGAACACAGAGGGACATATAGTCATTTTTTCCAAAGCTGCCCTGTAGCATCATCCTGTTTCTAACAACACTGCTCAATCTGTCTTGTTTCATTTTTTCCATATAACCATTCCCTCTTCAAACTTCATACCTTATTTGTTTTCTATATCCTCTGATAATAGCAATATATAAGTAAATTCATCAGTTACAGTCCTAAGTGCTTTATGCACATTCATTTACTTCTTAGAACTATTGCTATCCTCAACTTTAGAACAATTCTGTGAAGTAAATACTATTACTATTCTCAGTGCAGAGATGGAGCATAGAGAGAAAGTGGGTGGGCTCAATTTGAACTTTGTAAAACACCTGTAAGACACTCATCCATAGATATTGCCTGTCGGCAGCCACTACTGGATGAAGGCCAGGTTCCAGCTGAGGGTTAGACAGGATGGGTCCTCTCTGTACCCATAGGAACCCTCACAGCCTTTCCCACGGTTGTGAGAAAGGCTGTGAGGGGATAGAATGGGTATTTTTCCGGGTTGGGCAAGAACTGTGGGACAATAGCTGTGTGGTTGTCAGACAACTCTCCTTCACTGTGACGTGGGTTATATAAAGGCCAACAATAGTGCTCAAAGAGCAATGGCTCTTTGAGTCCTGTCAAGCAGTCAAGTGTCCTCCCAAGTTGCAGGAGGAAAACTCTAGTTTCAAGTATCTCTTGCATCAAGAGAGAATTCACTAAAGGCAGACTCACAGAAATCTCCCATCTGAAACATCCTCAGAGTTCTAGCTGAGTTCACACCCACATAGGATCTCCCTTTCAGCATCCTTAACAAATGCCCACCTAGTTCTATTTATACATCTTCCACAATGAGGAGCTTTCTGCTTCACAAAGTATCCATCCATGGTTCAATAGTTCTCATTGCTATTGATAAAAATAAAAACAACAGCAGACATTTATTCGGTTCTCACTATGTGTCAAACTAGGCTGAATACTTTCCATTCATCAAACCATTAGTCCTTGCCACACAGATTTATTAAACAGATGAGGAAATTAAACATCATAATGTGAGGAATATGTCCAAGGCCATGAAAAGTGATAGAACTAGCTTCAAAGAATATGATTTTCACAAAATTCAATCACTCATCAATCATTTCAATTGCAACATGTCTGAGAATCACCTCTACTGTTACACACCAAAAATTTCTCTTTAAATGCCTTTGTTTCCATTTTTTTGAAAAGTTAAATATCTACTTTAACCACTTCTTATATATCTGAAATCATAAAATTGTCTACTAGTTATATATTTCCCTAGTATGTAGTAAAGTAAACTTATAACTAACAAAATTTTTCAAAATGTTAAATCATGTCCTTGATTAAAAAAAATCTTTCTTAGCACCATTTTGTATATACTGTATTTTGGAAAACATTGCTCAGGGCTATATTATTTCTTATTTTTTAAATATATATTTTGAGTCAAAAACTCGATTTTTGCAATTATTTCTCACTGTTGGTATTAACTCTGCCCTATGAACCTACAGAGAAAAAGTCTTAGCAATCTTGTCTTTAAGACTGGTTTTCAAGTGTCTGAGAAGACCCTATCTCCCTAAAGGCTTCTCCAGGTTGGTCATTTCCTGTTCCTCCAACTCTTAGACAGAGTTTCTAGGTTCCTTTAGACCCTCTTAGACTGGTCACTCTTGCTTAAACTACCTTATGTTGTAAAAATAACCACAGTTGTTATTGTATATGGCTATATACAACCCTAGTTGTAAAACCCAGAATCTTTACACCTATACCCAGTAGGTGCTTCTGTACTCAGATTCAGATGGATCCAGGGCTCAGGACAGAACACATAGCTTGCTGGAAAGAACATGGTCCCAGCCCAGAAGACATGAACTGTTTCACAGCTCTGCCCGCCCCCTGGCTACCACTTGATTTATAGGAGCCTGAGTTTATTCAGTCGAGAAATGAATATAATGTCTTGTCGCACCAACCTTTTAGCATGGTTGAGAGGACAAAATGAGATAATTGACATATAAATTGTGTAAACAATAAAGAGTTCAAGACGTTAGTTATCACTAAAGCAGACCATATGGACTTCCCCAGTGGTCCAGTTGAAGCCATCCATGCTTCCACTGCAGGGGACACAGGTTTGATCTTGGTCAGGGAACTTAAGATCCCAAACACCACACAGTGTAGCCATTAAAAGAAAAAAATTAGGCTGCATGGCCTAAATACACCATTATTTAATCCTATGAGTGACCTTTGAGCCCAGGCTGCCTTATAGCTCTTCTAGAAAACATCAACTTAGTGTTGCGGACCGCACTTGCTAGTCAAGTAAGTCACCATGTAAGGGTTGCTATATTCTAGTCACTGCTCCAGGCCTGGGATACAGTGTTGAATATAGAAGACAAGTAGGGTGGATATTCAACTAGTACAAACTAATGGTCATACTGATCACTAAGATGCTGAAATATTTCCACAACAATGGGTACATAGACATTTTCTTGAGTCCTGTAATTAACCTGCACTGCTTATTTACTCCAACCCTTCCCTCTGGACTCCTGGGCCTCCCCAACAACTTAAAGGTCAAGGGGGCCCCCTGAACCCTGTTCCAAGACTGGCCAGTGTCAATCCTGATTGATTAACGCCATGTGACACTGGTTGTTAAACATTTGGAATACCACTCTGGGAAAATAGGTTCCATTCTACTGAGAAGATACAGAGTAAACAGTGAATGAAACGATGCGTAATTCAATAGCAGACTGTGATAAGAGCTCTAAAGAAATGAGATGGTAGTTGGGGTGAAGCAGGGGTGCACCTCAGATAGCAAGATCAGGAAAGGCCTTCTTGCGGAAGTGAGATTTGTGTTGAGAATAGGAAAGGGAAGGGAAAATAGGAGAGGGAATAGGGAAGGAGTGAGAGCCAGCCATGCAGAGATCTCAGGGAAGAGCACTGAAGAGAGAGGAAAGAGCATCGAAGGGAGAGGAAAGAGGAGGAGCCAAAGCCCTGGGGCAGGAAAGGGTTTGGCATGTACGAAGAGGAGAGAGAAGGCCCCTGCGACTACATCACAATCAGCGTTGTCCAAATTAGGCCAGTGTGACAGCAAGTGAGCGTGGGCAGTCTTGGTAACAAATCTGGGTTTTATTCCAAGTATGAGGAGAAGTCATTGGATGATTTAAGAACAATGAAATGTGATGATCATATTTACAAACGCCTGGTTCCGAGAAACTCAGAAGACACTGTTTCCTATTGTTTGTCGACTACAACTGCAAAACCTGAGGCTGATGAATGATCTGATAGATGTATACCTGGTAATGATAACAAATTCACCAGCCTAGAGTCTGGGGCCAAAATAGGAGGGAAATCAGACACCCAGAAAACCTGTCTTGCAAGTTTGGAAAAACAGGAAATGACCAACCTATAGAAATCTTAATGGGAACATAATCTTCTTAGACACTTAAAAACCAACCTCAGAGACAAAGCTGCCAAATGTGTTCCTTTCTTTTTTAAAGCATAGTTGATTTACCATGTTGTGTTAATTATTACTGTACAGCAAATGATGGACATCATTAAAAAGTCTACAAACAACAAATGCTGGAGAGGGTGTGAAGAAAAGGGAACCCTCCTACACTGTTGGTGGGAATGCAAATTGGTGTAGCCACTATGGAAAACAATATGGTGGTTCCACAGAAAACTAAAAATAGAATTACCAGTAAAGCAACTATCTTCCAATTAAAAATAAATTTAAAAAATAATAATAAAAGAACTACCATATGATCCAGCAATCCCACTCCTGGGCATACATCCAAAAGAAACTCTAATTCCTGTGTTCATAGCAGCACCATTCACAGTAGTCAAGACACAGAAAACAACCTAGATGTCCGTTGGCAGACGAATAGATAAAGATGTGGTGTGTATGCACAGCATTTTCCTTTCTATAGTCTGCAATCAGGTGAAGTGGTTCAAGGAGAAATTATCATTTCTTACCACTTTATAAATAAGCAGCCCCAGGTTGTGCAAATTATAACTGTGCTTCACAGAGCCATTGGCAGGGGCCATTTCACCTATTTTGCTTGCTGAGAAATCAATCAAGAAAATTCGCCTGATTATGTTATCACTGCTGGCTTAGACTAGAAGACAGGTGCCCTGATTCTCATTATAATACTCCTTACGACGTTGGGGAATAGGAGAATTTTGTAACGTGTGCTAGTCAACTGAAGAATGACCCAGGCAATTCCGCAAGCACTATTCAGCCCACACATGTGATGACTATCTGGTCAGGCATTCAGACAACCTGTTTGCTTTATCGAGGGTAGAGAAGGCGTACGTGCATTCAGTTTGGCATATATACACTTCAGTTAATTTTCATTCTAAATTTTAGAGATGGCTAAAATCTGCCTGGAAAATTATCTGTGATTGAACTGTCATCTAGTCAGAAAAAAAAATAATAAAAATCTAAGCTTTCTAAAGATGACCTAGAAGATTACAGTAATATAAGGGAAAGAGGGGTGGATGAGGAAGGAAGAAATGCTTCTTTGTTCCTTTTCCTAGAGACCCCTAACTAACCTGTAACTGTTAGTCACTCAGTCATGTCCAACTCTTTGTGACTCCATGGACTGTAGCCTGCTGGGGTTCCTCTGTCCATGGAATTCTCTAGGCAAGAATACTGAAGTGGGTAGCTGTTCCCTTCTCCAGGCAGGGGATCTTCCTGACTCAGAGGCTGAACCGAGGCCTCCTGCATTGCAGGCAGCTTCTTCGCTGTCTAAGCCATCCAGATAACTAGTGGGAAGCTGCAATACCCACAGGTATCCAAAAAGTACAGAATAATAGAGGTGTACATCTTAGGGTCATTATACACCACTACTGACTAGGAGAATGTCAGAAACATGAGAAAAATCTGTTGCCCACAGAGTGGAATTTAATGTCAAGGTGGCCCTTCCCATACCTTTTCAACGAAGCTTTCCCTGTGGACCCACCTCCCTGCTGCACAGGTCCAACTTCACCTCCATTTGGTTCTCCCCCCATAACTTCACTCCTCCTTCACCCACACCCTTAGCTTACTTTGATATTTTCTCTCTCCCAATAGTCTTCAAAGTCCTTTGCAGGGACCAAGTCTCCTTCTCTCCCTAATTCCATAGTACCAAGCATGGTATTTTTCATAATTAGGACTCGGCACATCTTTATTAAATAACACAAAATATAGCCATGACTTCCATTTATGGAATAACATGTATCAGGCATGTAAGTGTGTTACCTAGTTTATTTTTATCCTTTTAGCAATCCATGATGTAGGTGTCTTCACTATCATTTTATAGAGGAGACTTGAAGCTTTATAGAAGCTTGAGGAACTTAAACAACTTGCCCAACATCACCTAATTAGTAAGGAGCAGCTCAATTCACTTTTTTCTTTTTTTGATACAAACTCAAGAGTAACCTGCACACTAATCTTGGCTGCCTCTCTGTACTACTTCATTATAAAATTGAAAGGAAAGCTGGAATGGTGAGACAGAGTCAGACAAGCAGCCACTTGCATTAAGGAAGCTGGACCAGTTGAGCGGCCAGCAGAGTCCACATTCTTGCTGTGTACCTGGGTATTAGAGGGTGGGCAGGTATCTGTGGGAAGGAACTCATTTCAGACCTTAAGCTAGTTCCCATCCCCTTTTAATACCAGACAAACAAACTGGAAAGGAGCTGCCCTATGCTCAGGTGTACTGCGTGCTAATCCTGTACTCCTTGGGAGAAGTGAAGCAGTAGGAAATGTTTTCTACAAGTTTTTGCCTGGCAGACAGAGAGCTGAGTCAGACACAGCCGGCTGGAATTGTGAAAAGGTAGACAGGCAGCTTAACAGAGGGTGGTGCAGGTTTCTTGTTACTTCACCTTTCCCAGGAGCTGGAGAGCAGGATGCTCGCACCACAGTGAGAGTGGATATGTAGAAAGAGTGGGAGGTGTCCTGGTGAAGGGGAAATATGCCAATTTGGAAATCCAAGGCCTTGAAGTTGTTGAAAAAACTACTGAAATGAAGACAGCGAGTACAATAGGGCGTGGTTTAGTAGAAAAAGGCGCTAGCCTTGAACTTAGGAAATTGTACCTTTGAATTTCAGTGTTGGAACCAACTTTGAAAATCATGCAAATGGATAACATTTTGAAATGTTAATTTGTTGCCAGGATTTCGCTTCATGCCTCATTTCTTCCCACATTCAATCAGCTAAGCATTCTCCATCATTGCCGTGGAGATGAAGTGACAGAAGAAAGCAGAGAAAGCAAAGGGAGTCAGTTGCTGGTTTGGAGTTTAGCAACCCACACATTATGCCTCAGCTATAGATGCATGAGGTTTTGAAAGAAGATATGGTATGGTGATGATATAAATGATAAGAGAAAGTTTACCTTGAAGACAAAAGATGGGTTCCAAAGGCTGAAAACAAAAAGATAAGAGAGACTTAGAAGACAGTTGGACAAAGAATGAGAAGAAATAGCTGGAGAGACCTTAAGAACAGAACTGAGTCAACATCCAAAAATGACCAGTGTCCATCTGAGCAGGACCACGTATAACCAGGGCCCAGGAACAGAAGCTACAGCCTTCAGACATGAAGTCTTACATGCTGCCTGTAATGAGGAGCTATGATGAGGTCCTTCCTTTGACAGAAGTTAGCATCTAGCACCCTGAGAATCAAGCACAAGTAAAGCCATTGATACCCTGGCCCAGAAGCTTGTTCGATCCCCATCCAGCACATCCTAGAATTGTCAAGTATTTTTTAAAATGAAACAATTGTATCCAAATTCTCCAAAATTTATACTCAGTATGTTGCTTTCAACATGTTTCACTTTTATAAAATGGTTGCATTGTTTCACTTTTATAGTTTTCTTTTATACTTTTTCTGTACAGTTCTTCAATAGAAGCCAGAGTTCTGAATTGCTCAGTTAGAAGCCCCTGTTTAAATTTCTTCTCAATATCCATGGCCAACATCTGTGTTCTAAATGAAATATTTTTGGTCTTTTGAATCCCTGACAGGGTGAGACAGCATTGTTACCCATAACCACACGACCTAGTTCAGAATCAATCTTAGCATCTAGTTTTGCATTTCTAAACAAATTTACAATCCACCTTTCAGTTTCTTCTGGAGTTACGTTCAGTTTACCTGCCAACATGTTAATGGTGGTACACTGATGGATGCAGTGTATTTTGAGACAAAAAACTCAAATAAAAAGAGTTTGGCATTTTCAATGTAATCCTCAAGCCAAGCCACCAAGAAGAAATCATTCACTAGCAGTGATTCATATTTCCTCAGCTTTTTCTGAGCCCTACCAAAGTCAAAGTTAACATATAAATATTATACAAACTCTGTAACTGGGTTTTTATATGTGTAGGACTCCTGTTGAGCAGTTTTGACCATATCTTTTATTAATAGTACCTGTCAGCGTTTTTGAGCATCTTTGTATGACAGCTGGTAAAGAATCCACCTGCAATGCGGGAGACCTGGGTTCAATCTCTGGGTTAGGAAGATCCTCTGGAAAAGGGAAAGGCTACCCACTCCAGTATTCTGACCTGGAGAATTCCATGGACAATACAGTCCAGGGGGTTGCAAAGAGTCAGACATGACTGAGTGACTTTCACTTTCACTGTGGTCAAAAAGCATAGAATATGTAGACACATCATATAAAGCACATTAAGATACTGTGGTTCACAAAGGAAGAGATTAATAATGCTATTATACTCTTTGGGGGCGACTGAAGAAAGCAGAGACCAGTGAATGAGCCATGTTTGCTGCTGAAGAGACTGAAGTGGCAAACTTACAGAATTATTATCTATGGTCTCTTTTAGCCACATAAGGTCTTACATGGCTGCATCCCAATTCTGCATGAAGACTTCAGAGGCCAGCTTTCCCGAGGGTGATCTCAAAGCATTTCTATTCATTGGGGGAACCAACACTCTAAAGAAGTAAAGATATTCTGCTGCTCCAGAGTAATTTCCACATTTATATTGGAACTTTGCATACCAGTAGAGTGGATCTAAATATAGAATTGTCAAGTCTACATCAGCCTCCTGGGACACCTGTATACCAAAGAAATAGATACTTAGAGGGGTTGGTAGTTTAGAAGAAAAACTCCCCCAAAACATGGACTTACCAGGTGGGAATGAAGAAAGTCTCCAGGGATTTCTCCTGTAGCTGACAGTCCAAAAACATAGTTTACCCTCTATGATTTTCAGAATAATGATCCCCAGAGATACCTGCATTCTAATCCCTATAATCTGTGAATATGTTGCTTTATATAACAAAGGAGACTTGTAGATGTAATTGAGTTTAGAATTTTAAGACAGAAAGATAACCCTGGAATATCCTGGAGGATCCAATGTAATTATAAGGGTCCTTATAACAAGAAGGTAGGAGTGTCAGAGTCAGAAAGAGAGTTAGGTCAATGGAAGGGGAAGTTGGAGTGATGTAGGGCTGTGAAACAAAGAATGTGGGTATTCTCTACAACCTGAAGAAGGCAAAGAAATGCATTCTCTCCTAGAACCTCCAGAGAGAAGCATCTTGTTAATAACACAGAATCTTGAGCCTTTCTCTAGATCTATGAAATCAGATTATCTGAACTTGGGCCCAGACTTACATAATTTTTAACACTATTCAGGCTATGCTATATAGTCAGTCTATACTGGCCCATGCACAGCAGATTGAGAACCACTGGAAAAAAACGGACAGATCAGTCTCTGAGAGCACTATCACATTCAGAAATGTTAATGCCCTTTGCCACATAAACACCAAGTGGTCACTCAGTTTCATAAAAACACTTGAAGGGATTATGATGTCATCACCCCTTGGATAATACTCACAGCTTCCATTTATTGAATATATCCTAAGACAATCAATGTGCTAATATTTTATGCATTATCTCATTTAATGTTAGAGAAACCTTATAAAACAAACATTGATGATATAAGTTGTGCATGCTAAGTCGCTCGAGTTGTGTCTGATTCTTTGCGACCCTATGGACTGTAGCCCACCAGGTTCCTCTGTCCATGGGATTCTCCAGGCAAGAATACTGGAGTGGGTTACTGTGCCCTCCTCCAGGGGATCTTCCCGACCCAGGATTGAACCCTTGTCTCTTGATTCTCCTGCATTGGCTGGTGGGTTCTTTACCACTAGCACTGCCTGGGAAGCCAACACTAAAAACAATCTAGGAAAGTTAACTGTAACAACATGGAAATGGTCAAAGTATGGTTAACATGTAACTGGAAGGGCTGTTTTTAATGTAGCTGGGGAGGAACAGACAGGATCTCAAACCAGTTCGGCTCATTCCTACCAAGGTACCGATGTGAGGCTTCCCTTCCATACCATCTTTCCTCCTACAGGTGTTCAGAACGCCTCCTGTCATCTCAGCAACATCTTAGAATATATCTGGTAAGTTGTTTCCATACAAGGAAAGTAGAATAGAGCTGAGCAAAGTTTTGGTCCCAAAGAGCTGTAATTCTCAGAGGACAGTGACTAGCACTTTGCTGGTGTTTCATTAGGAAGTCTTTACAAAATGTAAAGAGGACAGTATGGCATCGATGACTTATGACATTGGTTCAAATGTTTAATGTCATCCCATGATGTACATTAATGATCTCACTCTCATCTTGTGATAGATGATGTCTCCCTATTGATAGTTCATGGGCCTCAGTGCCATTTCCACAGAACCCCCTCTCATTCCCTTGGGTACTGTGAACTCCACACAGGCTAGGCTTCACCAATCTTCTTTCTCAACACTGTCCTGCCTCCACACCTTAACTTCTAGCCCATGGATTTTTATTTGATATTAGGAGGCAGTGCTATGTGACTCCTACTCTATTTCCAAACCAGCTGTTTCAGCATACACTTTGTGTTCTACTTCCTTCCAGACATCCTTTGCTTCTAAAAGCCAGACTCAAAATCCTTTTGCTCAAAGTACTTTTGCAGCCTTGAGTTTCTAAATCCTGATAGTATAAACTGGCAGTGAATGGATGAGGTTCAAGGGCAGGTAGAAGAGGGGAAAAAAAGAGGGCTCTATATACAATGTTGCAATATGCTACTCTCCCCCATAACCATAGTTTCCAGGGTCAAGTAGGCAGTAAGAGGGGAAGCCAGGAATTATACCCATCTCTCTCTAATGCCAAAGTCTAAATAACATCTAGTTATTCATTGGACATCTCTAACTAGTGAACTCAAGCCTGCTGCTGCTGCTAAGTCGCTCCAGTCATGTCTGACTCTGTTCGACCCTGTAGATGACAGCCCACCAGGCTCCCCCATCCCTGGGATTCTCCAGGCAAAACACACTGGAGTGGGTTACCATTTCCTTCTCCAATGCATGAAAGTGAAAAGTGAAAGTGAAGTCGCTCAGTCGTGTCCGACTCTTAGCGACCCCATGGACTACAGCCTACCAGGCTCCTCTGCCCATGGGATTTTCCAGGCAAGAGTACTGGAGTGGGTTACCATTGCCTTCTCCAGCCTAAATGCCAGCAAATTCTACCCATAGGTCCTAGATGTAGCCTTACGAGACAGTTAAAAGTTCCTCCTTTCCCAGGACAATCATTAAGATACCTGAAGATAATTACTTGGGCATCTGAGTCATCCCTGAGCTAAGTTACCACCAAGTTCCTTCTACTCTTCTTTACAGACACAAGGTTTCTTATTTTTTTGTCATCCTGGACCTACTTTTGAATGTGTACAATCTCTTCTTGTGTCCCTCTTGACTTGTGACTTTCCTAAGTAAGTTGTGTCATCACAACTAGGGAAGTCCAAAGTCAGCTACAGAAACTTTTCTGATCTTGTTCCTGACACCACATTCCTAAAGCGAAGGATAGGTGTACCATGCAGTACATGTGCAGATTTCTACTTATCTGTCTGCCAGATATTTACAAGCTCAGGGAAGACATTTGGGATTAATTTAGGGTATGCCTCAACTTCTCGCTAGAGCCCAAAGACACTCACATGACCAGGGCATACCGAAGTTCATAAGGCAAGGAAAAAGGCTTGTGAATGTATAACACAGCAGTAGATTTAGTGATAAAAAGAATGTGAAGTCAGCACAGGAGAGCCCCTACTTCAGAAACCTCAAGTTGGAGGACAGCAAAAGATAGGGTGGGCATGTTTGCAAAATGATACAGTGAAAGGGACAGGAGTCTGTAGCTGATCTGCCAATAACTTTCTTTGGGACCTTGAAAAATCATTTAACACTCTGGATTTTATTCTTCCCATATGTAAAATAATACAGTTAAACTAGAGTGGTTTCTAAAAATATTTGATTATACACTTCAATCAGAAAAACATTTATGCAGATGCATGTGAAATTATGTCTATTTTATTTGTTCATAAAGATGTCCATTTCATCATAGGGACCGGAGGCAAAAGTAGGAAGTCAAGAGACAAGTGAAGTAACAGGTAAGTAACAGCTAAGTTTGGCCTTAGAGTGAAAAAATGAAGCAGGGCAAAGGTTAACAGAGTTTTGCCAAGAGAACACAGTGGTCACAGCAAACACCCTCTTCCAACAACACAAATGATGACTCCACACATGGACATCACAAGATGGTCAATACCAAAATCAGATTGATTATATTCTTTGCAGCCGAAGATGGAGAAGCTCTATACAGTCAGCAAAAACAAGACCAGGAACTGACTGTGGCTCAGATCATGGACTCCTTATTGCCAAATTCAGACTTAAATTGAAGAAAGTAAGGAAAAGTACTGGGCCATTCAGGTATGACCTAAATCAAATCCCTTACAATTAAACAGTGAAAGTGGGGGAAAAAATCAAGGGGTTATATCTGATAGAGAGTACCTGGATGGAGGTTCATAACATTGTACAGGAAGCGGTGATAGAAAAACATCCCCCCAAAAAAGGAATGCAAAAATGCACAATGGTTGTCTGAGGAGGCAGAGAAGTGAAAGGCAAAGGAGAAAAGGAAAGATATACCCACCTGAATGCAGAGTTCCAAAGAAAAGCAAGAAGAGATAAGAAGCCTTCCTAAGTGATCATTGCAAAGATATAGAGGAAAACAATAGAATGGGAAAGACTAGAGATCTCTTCAAGAAAATTAGAGATACCAAGGAAACATTTCATGCAAAGATGGGCACAATAAAGGATAGAAATGGTATGGGCCTAACAGAAGCAGAAGATATTAAGAAGAGGTGGCAAGAATACACAGAAGGACTATACAAAAAAGATCTTCAAAACCCAGATAACCACAATGGTGTGATCACTCACCTAAGCCAGATATCCTGGAGTGTGAAGTCATGTAGGCCTTAGGAAACATCACTATGAACAAAGCTAGTGGAGGTGATAGAATTCCAGCTGAGCTATTTCAAATCCTAAAAGATGATTCTGTTAAAGTGCTACACTCAATATGCCAGCATATTTGGAAAACTCAGCAGTGGCCACAGGACTGGAAAAGGTCAGTTTTCATTCCAAACCCAAAGAAAGGCAATGCCAAAGAATATTCAAACTACCGCACAATTGCATTCATCTCACAGGCTAGCAAAGTAATGCTCAAAACTCACCAAGAGGCTTAAACAGTAGCTCAGCTGGTAAAGAATCTGCCTGCAATGCGGGAGGACCTGGGTTCTATCCCTGGGTTGGGAAGATCCTCTAGAGAAGGGAAAGTTTACCCACTCCAGTATTCCAGTCTGGAGAATTCCATGGACAGAAGAGCCTGGCAGACTGCAGTCCTTGGGGTCACAAAGAGTAGGACATGACTGAGCGAGTTTCACTTTCACTTTATTTCAGACTTCAACAGTAAGTGAACCGAGAACTTCCAGATGTTCAAGCTGGATTTAGAAAAGGCAGAGGGACCAGAGATCAAATTGCCAACATCCGTTAGATCATAGAAAAAACAAGAGAATCCAGAAAAACATCTACTTCTGCTTCTTTGACTACACTAAAGCCTTTGACTGTGTGGATTACAACAAACAGAACAATTCGTAAAGAGATGGGAATACAAAACCATTTTACCTGCCTCCCGAGAAACCTGTATGCAGGTCAAGAAGCAACAATTACAACTAGACATGGCACAATGGACTGGTTTCAAGCCAGGAAAGGAATACCACAAGGCTGTATATTGTCACCCTGCTATTTAACTTATATGCAGAGTACATTATGTGAAATGCCAGGCTGGATGAAACACAAGCTGGGCACAAGATTGTGGGGACAAATATCAATAACCTCAGATATGCAGATGACACCACCCTTAAGGCAGAAAGTGAGGAGAAAAAAAAAAGAGCTTCTTGAAGGTCAAAGAGGAGAGTAAAAAAGCTGGCTTAAAACTCACCATTCAAAAGACTAAGATCATGGCATCCGATCCCGTTGCTGCTGCTGCTGCTGCTAAGTTGCTTCAGTCTTGTCCGACTCTGTGCAACCCCATAGACAGCAGCCCACCAGGCTCCCCTGTCCCTGGGATTCTCCAGGCAAGAACACTGGAGTGGGTTGCCATTTCCTTCTCCAATGCGTGAAAGTGAAAAGTGAAAGTGCAGTCGTTCAGTCGTGTCTGACTCTTCGCGACCCCATGGACTGCAGCCCACCAGGCTCCTCTGCCCGTGGGATTTACCAGGCAAGAGTACTGGAGTGGGGTGCCATTGGCTTCTCCATCTGATCCTGTTACTTCATGGCAAATAGATGGATAAACAATGGAAACAGTGGCAGACTTTATTTTCTTGGACTCCAAAATCACTGCAGATGGTGACTGCAGCCATAAAGTTAAAAGACACTTTTGCTCCTTGGAAGAAAAGCTATGACAAATCAAGACAGCATATTAAAGAGCAGAGACATTACTTTGCCAGCAAAGGTCTTATAGTCAAAGCTATCGTTTTTTTCAGTAGTCATGTACGGATATGAGAATTGGGCCATAAAGAAGGCTGAGTACCAAAGAATTGGTGCTTTTGAACTGTGATGCTGGATAAGACTCTGAGAGTCCCTTGGACCGCAAGGAGATCAAACTAGTCAATCCTAAAGGAGATCAACCCTGAATATTCATTGTAAAGACTGATGATGAAGATGAAGCTCCAATACTCTGGCCACCTGATACGACGAGACGACTCATTAGAAAAGACCCTGATGCTGAGAAAGATTGAAAGCAGGAGAAGGGGATGACAGAGGATGAGATGGTTGGATGGCATCACCAATGAGTTTGAGCAAGCTGCAGGAGATAATGAAGGACAGGGAAGCCTGGCGTGCTGCAGTCCATGGGGTTGCAGAGTCAGACATGACTGAGCAACTGAACAACAACAAAAAGGCTGCTTTTATTGTTGTTTAGTTGCTAAATCGTGTCCGACTTTTTTGCAGCCCGCCAGGCTCCTCTGTCCACGGGATTTCCTAGGCAAGAACACTGGAGTGGGTTGCCATTTCCTTCTCCAGGGGATCTTCCCGACCCAGGGATCAAACCCACATCTCCTGCATTGACAGGTGTATTCTTTACTGCTGTGCCACCCGGGAAGCCCAAAGCATATTCAATCCGAATATACTACATATTGTATAAAGCATACCACCAAAAGTTTCTAAATAATTAGACTTTTAAAATAGCAGTCAAAATTTTAATATATTTTCCTTAGTCCCTGTGAGTCATTATGAGCATCTAGAATAGGAATTAGTGAACTTTTTTCTATAAAGGACCAAATAGTAAACAGCATCCTATCTCCACTTCAAGAACAGTTCTGCTTATATTTTGTTTACTTTTTCAAAATGGAAAAGATTGCATTTATCAAAGTGTCCCTGCAAGGAAGAAAGGAGTGGGGGTGGAGGGAAGTAGGAAGGAAGAAAGGAAGTATCACGTGTTTTTCTAGCAAATGAAATTCTGTTACATTCATCTAAAATGGTACTAAATCATCAGCAACACTGGGACTATACCTCAGTTAACCTTAAAAGCTAAACATTTGATATTATGCTGTATTATCATTCTTTCTCTTAAGATTTTCCTCTTTTGTTATTAAGATTCTTTTCTGAAAATGGAAATTGCATTAAAGGAAGGAGACCATGACTGTTCTACACTTGGGCCTAAAGAACCAGAAGCAAGATCTTCTAGCACCCTCTTGTGTCTATTATTAGTGATAACAGCAAACCTACTAAGGATTGTATTCAGTCCTAAGTCGGAATCCCATGGACTGTGTAGCCCATCAGGCTCCTCTGTCCATGGGATTCTCCAGGCAAGAACATGGAGTGGGTTGCCATTTCCTTTTCCAGGGGATCTTCCTTACCCAGGGATCAGATCTGCATCTCCTGCATTGGCAGGTGATTCTTTACCAGTGAGCCACCAGGGAAGCCCCTGCTAAATATCAGGGATGTCTAACAAAGTCTAAGGCATCAGCCTAAGGCACACAACTTTTATGTATCAAAAATGTAAAAAATTAATTAAAAAAACCTCAATTGGGCTTCCCTAATAGCTCAACTGGTAAAGAATCTGTTTGCAATACAGGAGACCCTGGTTTGATTCCTGGGTTGAGAAGATCCACTGGAGAAGGGATAGGCTACCCACTCCAGTGTTCTCAGGTTTCCCTGGTGGCTCAGCTGGTAAAGAATCCGCTTGCAATGCAGGAGACCTGGGTTCAATCCCTGGGTTGGGAAGATCCCCTAGAGAAGGGAAAGGCTCCCCACTCCAGTATTCTGGCCTAGAGAATTCCATTTACTGTATAGTCCATGGGGTCACAAAGACTTGACATGACTGAGCGAGCTTCACTTTCACTTTCAAAACCTCAGTTAAATGGAGTATGGTTTTTCCAGTGGTCATGTATGGATGTGAGAGTTGGACCATAAAGAAAGCTGAGCATGAAAGAATTGATGCTTTTGAACTGTGGTGTTGGAGAAGACTCTTGAGAGTCCCTTGGACTGCAAGGAGATCAAACCAGTCCATCCTAAAGGAAATCAGTCCTGAATATTCATTGGAAGGATTGATGCTAAAGCTGAAGCTCCAATATTTTGGCCACCTGATGGGAAGAACTGACTCATTGGAAAAGACCTTCATGCTGGGAAAGATTGAAGGCAGGAGGAGAAGGGGACGACAGAGGATGAGATGGCTGGATGGCATCACCGGCTCAATGGACATGAGTTTGAGCAAGCTCTGGGAGTTGGTGATGGACAGGGAGGCCTGGTGTGCTGCATTCCATGGGGTTGCAAGGAGTTGGACATGACTGACTGACTGAACTGAACTGAACTGGGAGACCAGAAGGTGGAGCTCTCACACCCTGAAACAATAGCAGAGCCTAACAGAGAAGACTCCTCTTCTTTCCCAGCAACAACTCAGTCGGTGAAAATCCATGGCCTCTGTTTACTACAGCCCGCCAACCTCCTTTCCCCCTCTATCAAAGAGTTCCCCTCTCCTCGCTGTGGGGGGACTTGCATGTGGCTTGCTAGCCATGGATGCAGACCCCAAATTGCAATTCTAATCCCCAATAAACCCATTTTTTGGCTGGAGAGATAGCTAGCAGTCTATTTTTGGCCAACATTGTTGGTGGCATGTACAGGAATTTAGAGAAGACCCCCGATAACTCCAGGGCTGGTGAGAAACAAGTGCGGCATCCATACTGAGACCACCATTACTCACGGCTTTTCTCCCTGACCCAGGAGTTTAAAGGATATCTCTCTTGGATCAAAGCTTCCCCCACTTTTTGCATTTTGAAGTTCTCTAGGTTCTTTCTTAGATCTATTTTCAGGTTTTATCTTTTCTAGTTAAGGTCCTCTTCTATATGGAAGTGGTCATGGCACTTTGATCTAATTTGAAACCAGATTGTCCCAGTTGGACTGGTTTGGACTTTGAGCCTTTTTTTTTTTTTTTTGAACAAGAGCTATTGTATGCAGACTGAGCTGAGAAGCCTTGAGCTACGTCCCTCTAGGGCCAGACTGTTACTTAGAAATGGCTAGTATTAGGCCTACAGGATGTGAGAGAGATTTGAACTGTTTGAGTTGTAAGCTGTTTAGGTGGTATGAAAATTATTCTGTTACCCTAGAGAAAAACCTCTGAGAATCAGACTTCAATTGTCTTAGTATTTTGTAGGCACTCTCCCTTCAGGGATTTGAGTTGATTTTATGTTTAAAAACCATAGTGTTTCCTCATGCATGTTTCTAACTAAATGGAACAACCTAATCAAAGGCAATTTAGAGTATCAGTGACCATTAAGATGAACTTTTAAAATGCCCAAACTTACTTTTCTTTTTTTTTTAAATATATTTATTTATTTGGCTGTGCTTGGTCTTATTTACAGCACACAGAATTTTCGATCTTCATGTGGCATGTGGGATCTAGTGCCCTGACCAGGGATCGGAACCCGGATCCCTTACATGGAGGGTGCAGAGTCTTAGCCACTGGACCACTAGGGAAACTCCCAAACTTACTTTTCTTAAAACCAAATTGGACTACCATAGCTCTAAAATTTCTCAAGCTAAATAGAATGTCTATTTCGATGTGCATATTTTGAGGATTCCAACATTCTCAGGAGCCTAAAATTGCCTCTCTCTGCAAAATAAGATTTTAAGATTAACTGATGTAAAGAAAGGATTAAAGAAAGTGAAAATGGATCCAAGAGCTACGGGTGCTTCCTCCTTGGCTCCTTCACCCCTGGTTCCACCTCCAGGGCCATCGTCTCTGTCTACCTCCACTCCTTGTGCCAAGTCCTGCCTCCTTTCTGAGGATGTGTCCCATCCTCCTCCTTTCCTTCTATGCTGCCTATACCTATATACCCTCAGTTCCCCCATACTAATTCTCTCACTAAACTTCCCTGTTTCTCAGAAACATGCATGCCTCACTCCCTTTTCCGCTGAACTTGTCAGAATATATTCCTTTAAAATTAAACTTTCTGAGAGATCTGAATAGACATTTCCCCAAAGAAGACACACAGATGGCCAATAGGCACATGAAAAGATGTTGAACATCACTAGTTGTTCAGTTCAGTTCAGTCACTCAGTCGTGTCCGACTCTTTGCGACCCCATGAATCGCAGCACGCCAGGCCTCCCTGTCCATCACAAACTCCTGGAGTTTACTCAAACTCATGTCCATCGAGTCAGTGATGCCATCCAGCCATCTCATCCTCTGTCGTCCCCTTCTCCTCCTGTCCCCAATCCCTCCCAGCATCAGGGTCTTTTCCAATGAGTCAACTCTTCGCATGAGGTGGCCAAAGTATTGGAGTTTCAGCTTCAGCATCAGTTCTTCCAGTGAACACCCAGGACTGATCTCCTTCAGGATGGGCTGGTTGGATCTCCTTGCAGTCCAAGGGACTCTCAAGAGTCTTCTCCAACACCACAGTCCAAAAGCATCAATTTTTCCACGTTCAGCTTTCTTCACAGTCCAACTCTCACATCCATACATGACCACTGCAAAAACCATAGCCTTGACCAGACGGACCTTTGTTGGCAAAGTAATGTCTCTGCTTTTTAATATGCTGTCTAGGTTGGTCATAACTTTCCTTCCAAGGAGTAAGCGTCTTTTAATTTCACGGCTGCAGCCACCATCTGCAGTGATTTTGGAGCCCCCAAAAATAAAGTCTGACACTGTTTACACTGTTTCCCCATCTATTTCCCATGAAGTGATGGGACCAGATGCCATGATCTTAGTTTTCTGAATGTTGAGCTTTAAGCCAATTTTTTCACTCTCCTTTTTCACTTTCATCAAGAGGCTTTTTAGTTCATCTTCACTTTCTGCCATAAGGGTGGTGTCATCTGCATATCTGAGGTTATTGATATTTCTCCCAGCAATCTTAATTACAGCTTGTGCTTCTTCCAGCCCAGCGTTTCTCATGATGTACTCTGCATATAAGTTAAATACGCAGAGTGACAATATACAGCCTTGACATACTCCTTTTCCTATTTGGAACCAGTCTGTTGTTCCATGTCCAGTTCTAACTGTTGCTTCCTGACCTGCATACAGGTTTCTCAAGAGGCAGGTCAGGTGGTCTGGTTATTCCCATCTCCTTCAGAATTTTCCACAGTTTATTGTGATCCACACAGTCGAAGGCTTTGGTGTAGTCAATAAAGCAGAAGTAGATGTTTTTCTGGAATTCTCTTTCTTTTTCAATGATCCAGTGGATATTGGCAACTTGATCTCTAGTTCCTCTGCCTTTTCTAAAACCAGCTTGAACATCTGGAAGTTCTCAGTTCAAGTATTGCTGAAGCCTGGCTTGGAGAATTTTGAGCATTACTTTACTAGCATGTGAGATGAGTGCAATTGTGCAGTAGTTTGAGCATTCTTTGGCATTGCCTTTCTTAGGGATTGGAATGAAAACTGACCTTTTCTGGTCCTATGGCCACTGCTGAGTTTTCCAAATTTGCTGGCATGTTGAGTGCAGCACTTTCACAGCATCATCTTTCAGATTTGAAATAGCTCAACTGGAATTCCATCACATTCACTAGCTTTGTTCGTAGTGATGCTTTTTAAGGCCCACTTGACTTCACATTCCAGGATATCCGGTTTAGGTGAGTGATCACACCATTGTGATTATCCGGGTCATGAAGATCTTTTTTGTACAGTTCTTCTGTGTATTCTTGCCACCTCTTCTTAATATCTTCTGCTTCTGTTAGGTCCATACCATTTCTGTCCTTTATTGAGTCCATTTTTGCATTAAATGTTCCCTTGGTATCTCTAATTTTCTTGAAGAGATCTCTAGTCTTTCCCATTCTGTTGTTTTCCTCTATTTCTTTGCATTGATTGCTGAAGAAGGCTTTCTTGTCTCTCCTGGCTATTCTTTGGAACTCTGCATTCAAATGGGAATATCTTTCCTTTTCTCCTTTGCTTTTAGCTTCTCCTCATTTCACAGCTATTTGTAAGGCCTCCTCAGACAACCATTTTGCCTTTTTGCATTTCTTTTCCATTGTTATTATCACTAGTTATTAGAGAAGTGTAAATCAAAACTACAATGAGATATCACCTCACACTGGTCAGAATGGCTATCATCAAAAAATCAACAAACAACAAATGCTGGAGAGGGTGTGGAGAAAAGGGAATACCCCTGTACTGTTCGTGAGAATGTAAGTTGGAATAGCCACGATCCTGCAATCCCACTCCTGGGCATATATCTGGAGAAAACCATGATCTAAAAGGATACATGCACCCCATGTTCACTGCAGCACTGTTACAATAGCCAAGAGATGGAAGCAACCTAAATTCCATCAACAGACGGATAAAGAAGATATGTTACGTATATATAATGGAATATTACTCAGTCATTAAAAAGAATGAAATAATGCCATTTGTAGTAACATGGATGGACCTAGACAGTGTCACACCGAGTTAAGTAAGTCAGACAGAGAAGGAGAAATATCATATGACATCCCTCATATGTGTAATCTAAAAAGAAATGATACAAATGAACTTACAAAACAGAAGGAGACTCACAAAGTTAGAAAATGAACTTATGGTTGCTGGGAGGAAGGGATGGTTAGGGACTTTAGGAAGGTCATGTATACACTAATATATTTAAAATAGATAACCAACAAAGACCTGTTGTAAAGCACATGTAACTCAGCTCAATGTTATATGGCAACCTGGATGGGAGAGGAATTTGTGGGAGGATGGACACATGTATACGTATGACTGAGTTTCCTCACTGCTCACCTGAAACTACCACAGCATTGTTAATCGACCATACCCCAACACAAAATAAAAAAAAGTTTTTAAGAAATTAAGCTTTCCGAGAATCCAGAGGTTAACACTTAATTTCTCATATTCCCTAGACTGAATCTAAACTATGAGCCACAGTCAAAGATTTTCCCAAAGTAACTGAAAATTCTCACAGATTTGCAGAGGAATTTAACACAGTCATTCAAACCTATCAACCTGGTATTTCTGTCTTATGTCAGCTAGTTCATATGCTTGTCAGTGAAGGCCAACCCAGCACTGGATGAAACTCAGTAACTGGGAACATTCTGAAAGGTCTCTAAGACGACAACTGGGAGACCAGACCACTAGCTTATTATAGGATTAGGCTCAGACAATAACTGGGTGATTTTATCCAGTAACTTTTAGGGTTTTTTCAAAAGTCTATTGATTGAAACAAAGTTGAGGTTTGCATATAAAAGTCTGATTAATCTTGCCGTGACTATTACAATCAACTTCAGATTATTTTTAAAGAAAAATTTGGCTTCCTTCAGATGTCAATTCCACCTAGGTAGCTTTTAACATTATGTTAAAATGGGTTATTATGGGATGAACCAGGACCTTACCCTTCTAGGAAAAACAACAAGGATGGAATGGGAAACTATGTTCATTCCAGATTTAATTAATCTACAAATCAGCTCTCTCATATGGAGAATCAGTCACCTCAGAGGAAGACAGCTAAAATTCTCTCTTTTTTTAAAGGATTTTTTAAATTGAAATATAGCTCATTTATAATATTGTGTCAGTTTCTTGTGTAAAGTTATTAGGTTATACATATATACTTTTTTACTATAGGTTATTACAACATATTAAACATAGTTGCCCATGCTAAACAGTTGGACTTTGTTTATCTATTTTATATAGTGTTGTTTATATCTACTAATTCCAGACTCCTAATTTACCCACCTCCTTTCCCCTTTGGTAAGTGCAAATTTGTTCTCTATGTCTGTGCGTCTGCTTCTGTTTTGTAAATAAGTCATTTATATCATAATTTGGATTCCACTTATCATAATATGGATAAGTGATATCATATGGTACTCCCCTTTTTCTGACTTCACATAAAATGATAGTCTCTACGTTCATCCTTGTTGCTACAAATGGCATTGTCTCAGTATTTTTTATGGCTGAGTAGTATTCCTATATATATTATATAGGAATATATATACACACACACACACATACATACATACCACATTTTATGCATTTATCAGTACAGATACAATTCTTAATCTTCAATTTCAGCATCTTTACCTATGGCTACTTCAGCCCTGCAGGTTGAATATTCTGTTCTTAGTTAGGAAGATTCCCTGGAGAAAGAAAAGGCAACCCCTTCCAGTATTCTTGCCTGGGAAATCCCATGGACAGAGGAGTCTGGCAGGCTACAGTCCATGGAGTTGCAGAAGAGTCAGACACAATTTAGGAACTAAGCAACAAGGGCTTTCACTTTAATTAAGGGCAAAACTATCATTATTTTAGATAATACATGTGCTTTTGGAGCAGCTCAAGGTTTTTGAATGTTGTGGAAACACTATGTCTTCCTAATTTCCAACAGAAATAAAATTTTAAATGGCCTCTATGTTCAAGAATTATTAGATACAATATTTTAACCTGCTGCTTTCGCTACCATGAAGATTCCAAGGTGTTCGAAACTTGAGCCTCTGGGAGCTAAAGAAAACCACCCAGTTGATGCTTCTGCAAAGAATGCTCTCCTTAAAGGGACCAACAGCAGCCAAACCCCCACTTGGTACAAACACTGTTTTCCCTAGATGATAACTTAGAAAAAGTGGCGAGAGAAGCCCAAAAGTTGACCTCAGAAAAGAAATAACCAAGATTGGAAGTCAACACCTTTTTGTTTGATAAAAAGAAAAAACTCTGGTTTGGACCAAATCATGATTCAGTCCTGCTGGAGACTGAAATTACCACTCCTCCCTACTCTGCATGCATTAAATCTTTGGTCTACTGACAAAATAATAGCATTCCTGAATCAGTATTGGTAGGGAAATGAAACAAAGCTGAGAAAAGTGCCTTCCTCACTTGTCCCACTTGTCCAAAATACAGCCCAAGGAAGCTTGTTGGTGCTACTTGCTATCATGATAACCTGCCTAATGGACCTTTCATGGTCTGGCAAATGGATTTCATACACCTTCCCCTATCTCATGGATACAAGTATGTTTTAGTCATGGTCTATATGCTTTCACACTAGACTGAAGCCTTCCCTTGCAAATAGATTATTGCCTCTTCTGTCGTTAAAATCCTCTTAGAAAAGATTACCCCTCCCTGATGAAATCCTCTTCAACTTTACAGCTTCAAAGAACCCATTTTACTGATAGGCATTCAACAAGTCTACATCATTTGACTGGTTTTACACTTCCACTATGCTTAATACCCTCAAGTCCTCTGGCTTATTTGAACACACTAATGTTATTATTAAGACTCAGTTGGTAAAATTTGTAAAGACCCTTCAAATACCTTGACCTAAACCATTGCCATTGGTCTTTTTAAATCTTAGATTCACCTCTTTTGAAGCTCATGAGCTCTCACCCTTTGAGACAGTCACAGGACATGCGAGACACTTGTCCCTGCCTTTTGTGATCCACAATGATAAAAGGAAAGATACTCTACTATTACAAAGGTTTAATTGCTTCTATTAGAAATAATCATGATTTGGTGGAACAGTCTTTTCACAATGTACTCTCAGGAGGTAAAGACCTTAAATATCACACCTTGCAACCTGGAGATTTTATCTATTGGAGAGGACACTTCCAGAAAGACCCTCTTCATCCTCACTGGAAAGGGCCTTGGCAGGTCCTGCTAACAACTCTCATGCCTCCAAATTCAAGAGAATAGACTCTTGAATTCACACCTTTTGAAAGCACTGAAGCTTGACTAGACTTGCATGTCATCTGGTGACCTGAAAGTAAAGATGTCTTTGAATTAAAGCAGACCACATTTGATGAGACCACTTTCCCAGGTTATTCATAACAGAACTGCTGGAAGTTTGTTACCAAACCTCTGATGATGACATAATGCCTCAGATGATCTCCAATATCTATGGCTTGATAACTTATGGACTTGAGACTGAAAGTCCCTGAGAGTTCTTCCTCCTACCCCTCCTTCTCACTTGAACATTACCTCAACAGGTTTCCAATCTGTACACCAGCATGAGACACCATGCCTCAGAAAGGTCCTTCTAGGCATAAGAGAGAAAAAGTGACTGAAAGTGGAAAAGCTGATTTGATCAGTGATGCTTCAAAGAACAATCTTCATCAAAAGGAGAAAAAGAAAGAAAAAAAATTAATAAACAAAAATATCAATTAAATAGGAGACCAGAAGGGGGAGCTCCCATGCCCTTAAAAAGAACCCAATAGGAAGGACCTTTCTCCTGGCAAGGACTCAGCCAATGAAAAGTCATGGGCTTTTTTATTTAGGATAGGCCTCCCAACTTCTTTCTTTAAAAGAATTCTTTTTGCCTTTCTCTTCAAGGACTTGCAGTGGCTCTGGCTACAGACTCTAAATTCCAAGTCTTTCTGATCCCAAATAAACCCATTTTTGCTGGAGAAATAGCTGGTGGTCTATTTATTTTAGGTCAACAAAGGATACTATTAAGAAAGTGAAAAGACACATACCAAATGAGAGAAAATATTTGCAAATCATACAGTCTATTCTTGTTATTGTGATGTTCACAGTCTAAAAGTCACTAGTGAAGTGTGAAAGTCACTCAGTTGTGCCCAACTCTTTGGAACCCCACGGACTGCATAGAATTCCATCTGGAGTTCTCCAGGCCAGAATACTGGAGTGGGTAGCCTTTCCCTTCTCCAGGGGATCTTTCCGACCCAGGAATCTAACCAGGGTCTCCTGCATTGCAGGCGGATTCTTTACCAACTGAGCTATCAGAGAAGCCCCTAAAAGTCACTACAAACAATGAATTAGCAAAAATAAAATATTGCTCCTAGGTATAGACAGATAGATGGATAAAGTCTAAGATGGAGACATATATATATATATATATACACACACACACACACGTTTTATGTAGCGAGAAGAGACATATACAGAGAGAAGTGATTCCTTCTCTACACACACACACATATTTGATGTGATATCCTTTATATTTTTTTTTCCTTTCTCTATATTTTTAAAAAGAGAAGACAAAGTTCATAAGAGTTTAGTGACTTGCCTGAGGTAAATTGCAGAGCTTGGAATCAACTGATAAGGGACTATTATCAGAATATATTAAGAACTGTTATAATTCAACAAGAAAAAGATAAACACAATTTTTAAAATAAGGTTATGGACTTAAAAATGCATTTCTCCAAAGAAGATATACAAATGGCCAACAAGAACATTAAAAAGGAGATCCACATCATTAGTTATAGGGAAATAAGAATCACAACTTCAAGGAGGTACCTTTTTACACCAACTAGAGTGGCTATAATTTTTTTTAAAGAAGAAAGGTAATAAGTTTTGGCAAGGATGTAGAAAATTGGAATCTTCACACATTGCTGACAGGAGTATAAAATGGTGTAGCCACGGGGGAAAACATTTGGCAGTTTCCTAAAACATTAAACATAAAATTACCATGTGGCCCAGCAATTCCACTCCTAGGATAGATGCAAGAGAATTAAAAACAAACATTAAAACAAAAGCTGCAGCACTATTCACAATAGCCAAAACGTGGAAACAAGTCAAATGCCCATTGATAGAAAAGTGGAGAAACCAAAGTAAGATATCTACACAATGGAAATTATTCAGCCATATAAAGCAATGGTATGCTGATCCATGCTACAACATGGATGAATCTTGAAAACCTTTGCTATGTGAAAGTAGATAGATACAAAACGTCACTACTGCATTATTCCATTTATTTGAAATTTTTAGAATGGGTCGATCCATAGAGACAAACAGCAGATTAGTGACTGCCAGGGCCAGGAGTCATGGAGTTGAGGAGTGGCCACTTAATGGGTAAAAAGTTTCTTTGGGGGTGATGAAAATACTTTGGAAATAAATAGAGGTGATGGTTTCACTCTATAAGTACTAAGTGACATTAAACTGTACAGTTTTAAATGGTTAACTTTATATTACATGAACTTTACCACAGTAAAAAAAAAAATGAACCACCAAAATGTTGGAATTAAAACCAAAAGAAAAATTCCTTCTTTTCCTCAATATTGTAGCATCTGTAACATGTCAGCTCAGAAACAATCAAATGGATACCTACTTCCTGCCAAGTGGACCGAGGAACTGAGAGAAACCTGTTCTAGAGAAAAGTAGAGAAGAAAGAAATATAATCTATAAGCAGGAGCATAAATTCAGGATGGAGAGAGAAGACAGATGATATTTCAGATCCTAGTTTCAGTTCTTTTTTCTACCTGTGGACTTCTTGAGACATCTTATGAGCCTAATGATTAACTTTTCTTTTTCTTTAGAGTTTTTATTCTACCACGTGTAACCAAAAGTATCCTATCTAATGCACAAATTCAGCTGAAGGATTACTTTTGCCATGAATTCTACTGTGGACCAGAGAAATTACTTCATTTTAAAATCTACTATAGAAATGCTGACTCTTTTGAAGACAAAAGGAGAGAGAAGAAATCCAGTTCCATGCACCAGAACACCGGCGCAAGCTTCCCTAACCAGGAAACCTTGACAAGCTAATCGTCACCCACTGGTTGAAACCTCCACAGTAAAAAGGAACCACAGACCACCAGGATACAGAAAGCCCACTCCAGACACAGCAATCTAAACAAGATGAAAAGGCAGAGAAATACCCAACAGGTAAAGGAACACGAAAAATGCCCACCAAGTCAAACAAAAGAGGAGGAGATAGGGAATCTACCTGAAAAAGAATTTGGAATAATGATAATAAAAATGATCCAAAATCTTGAAAACAAAATGGAGTTACAGATAAATAGCCTGGAGACAAAGATTGAGAAGATGCAAGAAATGTTTAATAGGGACTTGGAAGAAATAAAAAAGAGTCAGTAAAAAGTGAATAGTGCAATAAATGAGATCAAAAACACTCTGGAGGGAACCAAGAGTAGAATAACGGGGACAGAAGATAGGATAAGTGAGGTAGAAGATAAGATGGTGGAAATAAATGAAGCAGAGAGGAAAAAAGAAAAAAGAATCAAAAGAAATGAGGACAACCTCAGGGACCTCTGGGACAATGTGAAATGCCCCAACATTCGAATCATAGGAGTCCCAGAAGAAGAAGACAAAAAGAAAGGCCATGAGAAAAATACTCGAGGAGATAATAGCTGAAAACTTCCCTAAAATGGGGAAGGAAATAGTTACACAGGTCCAAGAAACCCAGAGAGTCCCAAGCAGGATAAACCCAAGGCGAAACACCCCAAGACACATACTAATCAAATTAACAAAGATCAAACACAAAGAACAAATACTAAAAGCAGCAAGGGAGAAACAACAAATAACACACAAAGGGATTCCCATAAGGATAACAGCTGATCTATCCATAGAAAACCCTCCAGGCCAGAAGGGAATGGCAGGACGTCCTGAAAGTAATGAAAGAGAATAACCTACAACCTAGATTACTGTATCCAGCAAGGATCTCATTCAGATATGAAGGAGAACTCAAAAGCTTTACAGATAAGCAAAAGCGGAGAGAATTCAGCACCACCAAACCAGCTCTTCAACAAATGCCAGAGGATTTTCTCTAGACAGGAACCACAGAAAGGTTGTATAAATGTGAACCCAAAACAACAAAGTAAATGGCAACGGGACCATACCTATCAATAATTACCTTAAATGTACATGGGTTGAATGCCCCAACCAAAAGACAAAGACTGGCTGAATGGATACAAAAACAAGACCCCTATATATGCTGTCTACAAGAGACCCACCTCAAAACAAGGGACACATACAGACTGAAAGTGAAGGGCTGGAAAAAAATATTTCACGCAAACGGAGACCAAAAGAAAGCAGGAGTCTCAATACTCATATCAGATTAAATAGACTTTCAAATAAAGGCTGTGAAAAGAGACAAAGAAGGACACTACATAATGATCAAAGGATCAATCCAAGAAGAATATATAACAATTCTAAATATATATGCACCCAACATAGGAGCACCGCAATATGTAAGGCAAACGCTGACGAGTATGAAAGAGGAAATTAGTAACACAATAATAGTGGGAGACTTTATTACCCCACTCACAACTATGGATAGATCAACTAAACAGAAAATTAACAAGGAAACACAAACTTTAAATGACACAATGGACCAGCTAGGCCTAATTGATATCTATAGGACATTTCACCCCAAAACAATCAATTTCACCTTTTTCTCAAGCGCACACGGAACCTTCTCCAGAATAGATCACATCCTGGGCCATAAATCTGGCCTTGGTAAATTCAAAAAAATTGAAATCATTCCAGTCATCTTTTCTGACCACAGTGCAGTAAGATTAGATCTCAATTACAGGAAAAAAAATTATTAAAAATTCAAACACATGGAGGCTAAATAACATGCTTCTGAATAACCAACAAATCATAGAAGAAATCAAAAAAGAAATCAAAATATGCATAGAAACGAATGAAAATGAAAACACAACAACCCAAAACCTATGGGACACTGTAAAAGCAGTGCTAAGGGGAAGGTTCATAGCATTACAGGCTCACATCAAGAAACAAGAAAAAAGTCAAATAAATAATCTAACTCTACACCTAAAGCAACTAGAGAAGGAAGAAATGAAATCTTCTCCCCAGGGTTAGGAGAAGGAAAGAAATGCTGACTCTTAAGATTTGAAAATACCTTAATGGTTCTTTTTAGCGAGCCACAACCCCTGCGCTACCTCTTCCAGTTATCAGAAGACTCTGCTTAAGAAAGCCAACTCAGGAAGACTTATTATCTCCAAGGAAGATTGTCCCATATTTGGGTAACTCTGACTGTCAGAAAATTATTCTGTGTAAATGGGCAGAAATTTGTTCACCCAAAGTAAAATAACATTTAGAATCATTAAAAAAAAAAAAAAAAAAAGACAAGGGATGCCTTTTCTTATGACAACTATGTAGCAATTTGAAGACAAAAACAATACCTTCATCTTACTCCTTCCTCTTCTTTCCTTTGTGTATAACACACACCCACACCCACTCACAGTCTTCTCTCTGTATATATTATTTCCTTGCCTACCCCTATCACAATATCTTAGAACAGCTAAGATGATATGTTGTAACATCAGACTTGGATTTGATTTCAACTCTGCCTTTCTTGATGTGTAACTCTGGACATATAAGTTACTCAGAGTCCCAGTTGCCTCATCTGTGAAATGAGCATAAAAAGAGTATTCAATACAAAGGGTTGTTGTGAAGAGTAAATGAAACAGTTCAGCATCTGCCACAAGTAGGCATTCAGTAAATGCTATTATTATCATCATCTTATTAATATTATTAATACTTGCTATTCTGATTGCTCTTGTCTGGCAATCTATCTTTATTTGATAATGTCTTCAAACTGTGATATACAAGACATCCTTTTTGTAGTTCTGTGATTACTATAATACCAGGTACCATAAGATTGGTAGACTATCTGCTTTTACAGAGTAAACTGACACAAAGGTTAAGTAGCTTGCCCATGTCACCCAGTTGATATTGATACATGACAGAGTAAGACCTTGAATATAAGCGTTTTGGCCCAGAACACCAGTTACACTAGCGTAGCTCATTATTTATCCATAAGGTAATGCTCAGCAATACAGCATGGCTTGTTTGGCTATGCTCTCTCAAGGAAAGGACAAGCAATTCAAAATGAGGCCCAATGGTGGGAAGTCAGTATTTTCAAAGGCAATTTTCCTCCAAGTGCAAGAATTTCAGTAAGTTTTTAAGAGCAATAAGTCATGGGGATGTAATGTATAAGGTGACTATAAATAGTAATGTTGTATTGCATATTTGAAAATTACTGAAAGAGTAAAAGTAAAATAAAAAAAAGAAGAAGATGAGATAGGTGGTTTGGTCAGTAATACAAATTTAGGGCACAAGAGAGGCACTTACATGCTTGAAGAAAATATGAAGGAAAAGCTTTCAAGAGTGATAACCAGAAAATAAGCAACCTCTTGCAGCTAACTACCCTGTCTGTTCTACCACAAATTTCACATCACCCTATCTGCACTGTTAATTCAGTCATTCCCTTGGAGAGATCAAAACAAATTATAATAAATTCAAACTATGTATGTATTGATCCATGTGTTCATTATCTTTTATCCTTTCCTATCGTATTAAAGAAAATTCCGCATTATTCTGGTTTTTTCACTACACGTCAATCACCCCTCAACTTCAAAAGAGATATTCAGCATGCCCCAGTTTTGCTTCTAAATCATTTTTTTGACATAGAATTGGCAAACGAAGAGAGACAAAAGGAGAAGTGAAGAGAAAGGCAAATGTTCACTCAATTAAGAGCATAAAATACAGAGGCTAAAGGATAAGATAAAAGAAGAGAAACGAAGAGTTACTAAAACTTAGTTTTGTTTTGCATTTTTATCAAAATGAGCTTCATGGAGGATTGAAGTACCTGCAGCATGTGAGAGGTGAAGACTGAGTGGAGCAGGGACAGGGCAGGTCTACAGGGGACTGAGTGTAATTACAGCGCTGTTGATGTTTGCCAAGAGATTCAAGCAAAGATCGAAACACTTTTTATTACTTTTGGATATTGAACTTGGTTTCTTTGAAGACAAATGCATGGAAAACTTCAGCCTGCTGGAGTCCTCAGGTTTATTCTGGCTAAAGCAAAACTTGTCAGAGTTGTCCACATGCACCCATCTTGCTGGAATGCACAATTCTAATCCCATTTGCTACTCTCTGTTCCAAAACAGAACTGGTCATAGAAATCATTTTCAAAACACTGATAAACTGGTATGAAGCAAATTATGCTCCCTGGCCACTTTTATGTAATATAAACAGAAACCTCTTACACACATGCTGCTCTTTACAGCTTCTTTTTTCATCTCATTTGAGTTTCATCACATTCCTGGAAAGCAAGCAAGGGTCATGACCACTAGTTTACAAAATGAAGGAAAGGAGGACCATAGAAGTTGCATGGCTTTCACAAGGTCACATCCATGTGCAGCCAAACTGGATTTTAATTTTGATCTCTGACTACAAGTCTACAGAGTTCCATGGGACTTGTCACCATACTTCTCCACTGTTCAAACGTGCTTCAAATATTATGTAATGGACACCACTGAGTATGCAGAGGCAAAAACACTTGGCTTTGAGCTTGGAGAACTTGGTTCCAGTCCCTACATTTCTGCAACTTTGGATAAGTCATTTTTCCACTCTGGGCCTATGTGTATGAACTTCTTCATTCAGCTGTATTTTAGAACTCCAATATTCTACATTAGTGATGAAAATAGCTCTTTTCACTGAATGCTTATAGAAGGCAGACCCTAATAACAAGTTCATGGATTCATTAGCCATTTAATCTTCATAACCTTGCAAGCTTTCAGAAAGGTTAAAGTAACTTTCCCAAACTGGTAGCAGGATCAGGATTTGAACAGAGACATCTGACAGGTTCCTTTATCATGATACAATATCGGTTCAAGATCTCTTGCTGAATTATCAAAATATGTGAGTGATTATGAAAGAGACAGACCACTCTAAATTTGTAGGTGGCAGTCTTAACCAAGGGAACTTTAAGCTTCAAGGCTTGTCTTGCATACCACAAGATAGGTAGATCTCTGTACCTGCCTGCCAGCATCTTAAATGTTTATATCAAAGCCTTGAAGAGGGTTCAGTCATGTATCTAGTCCAGACGGTCTTAAGAACATTACCCTTTCGAGGCTGTGGCTTGTAAATGGCTCTTGCTATGGGACCAGTGGGCAAAACAGATATTCCAAGAGCAGGGGAGAAGGTGAGGAGCCTCCAACTGCCTGAGTCCACCCCTCAGGTCAACCAGCAGTGGTGTCATCTGGATGATCTCTTCCTCCAGGTTTGGAGCTGGGTTTGCCTTCCTCTGAATCTGTATTCTTAAAAACTATATGGCACTGCCTACGTAAGTGGGACTTTAGTCTGGCTCTTAGAACCGAGCCTCTGTTTCAAATCTAGATGTGCAGAAGAATTTCTTTGAATATGACCAGAATTTCCTTCTCCATGACCTCAGGACCCTTTTCTCCTTCCCCACTACCTATCACTGCTGAATCTCCTGTCAAAATTGCTGGTGCATTACTATCTACTTTCCTTTTCACTGCACTAAACCAGGATCCACTAGCTTATAGTTTCTACTTACCAGTTTGCAGGAAAGGAAACTTTAGGAACTTGATAAGGAATCCTTCTTTTCTTCACATTAAAGGCTTGGGAACTTTATGCAGGAGGGTGTAGGAGGGTGGATAATGTCAAAATACCTGTTGACACAAGCTTTAGCCTTTGTTCTGGATTGTGGCCATATTTTTGAAACCCAGAGCCAAGCAAGTGGGACAAGTTTGGGCACTTAATCTATGTCAGTAGGCCCTCTTCAAGCCAAATTAGGACTCCCCAAACCCTTACACTGGGAGAGGAAGCCCACCTTTCACTGGGGAAACACCACCTCTAAGTCAAACAAGAAGAGCACTAGAGTTCACCTCTGAACTTCGTGGCATGAACACATAGTCCTCTCCTCACCACAGGACATTTCCTGCACAGCTCAAATGTAATCCTAGTATTCAGATCATGACAGAGTCACCAGGCTGATCCAACACCTTCTGACAGAGGCAGAAACTGAGGGCCAAAGACTTGCACAATGTCAGATGACTCCTACCAATGATGCTCCTAAATCCCCTGCTCTTTTATTAAATTTTGATGCCTCCATTTGGGAAACCTGATACCCACTGAGAGTTGTTCTGACCAGCAACTGAGGGGGACTCTTAGAAAAATCCTCTTTCCTGCCTGACTTTTCTAAGATAGACCCACAAACTTTAATATTTACAAATGGCCTTAAAGAATGAGTCTGACATCTCTCCAAATTATTGTGACAGAAAGGGAGAGAGAGAAAGAAGTAAAGAAGGAAGGAGAGAAAGAGAGAGATGGGGGCAGGAAGGAAAGGAAGGAAGGAGAGGAGGAAAGAAAGGAAGGAAAGAGGAAAGAAAGAAGGCTTTGTCAATAAGTAACAGAAATGCCAGATTATTCCAAGTTGAAGAAGTGTTTTACTTCGAACTTCTTGAAGCTTTTAATATAGTAAAAGTGTACCATGCTCTCCCGATAGAGAAATAAGTGTGCCAACTTAATTTGTTACACCTATCTTTTTTATTTTCTCCATGGAGAAACACACAAAGTTTGGTGTTCTATGAAGCACATTTCAGGATATGTTAATATATAGTCCAGTATTCTTCAAATCCCATCTGCAATGTTCAGAAAGTTGAAATGACTTAAGGCCTTGCAGCATGCATTTAAAAGAAAGAGGCACGATGATCCGTGAGACATTAAAAAATAGAAAAATCATGACTTATTTAGCTATGCAATTGCAATCCTAAAAATTAGTATTTTTTAAGTGCTGCAGTAAAACATTCTTACAGGGAGTTGGTAGGAAAGAAAAAAAACATCAGGTCTAAAGGGGAAGAGGATGAGAATGAAAACAAAGATAAAGATAATGTGGAGGACGGAGCTGGTCCACCCAAAGAACATGAGGAAGAGGAGGAGGAGGAAAAGAAAGAGGAGAATGAGGGCAGATGAATCAAGCTCACGATTGGGAAAAGGAGCAGGGGAAATAGACCTCATATTTAAAGAAAGAAGAATTTCAGGATGCATATTGTGATGACTATGTTGACAAGGACAGAGGAGAAAACAAAGAAGGTTTTTTTTGTTTTTTGTTTTTTTTTTTACAAAGAAGGTTTTTTAAGGGAAAGAGAAAATATGAAGGATTAAGTAAGAAAGCTGAGTGCCGCAAGAATTGATGCTTTTGAACTGTGGTGCTGGAGAAGATCTTGAGAGTCCCTTGGACTGCAAGGAAATCCAACCAGTCCATCCTAAAGGAAATCAGTCCTGAATATTCATTGGAAGGACTGATGTTGAAGCTGAAGCTCCAATATTTTGGCCACCTGATGTGAAGAGCTGACTCATTTGAAAAGACCCTGATGCTGGCAAAGATTGAAGGCGGGAGGAAGGGGACAACAGAGAATGAGGTGGTTGGATGGCATCACCGGCTCAATGGACATGAGTTTGAGTAAACTCCAGGAGTTGGTGATGGACCAGGAGGCCTGGCGTGCTGCAGTCCATGGGGTTGCAAAGAGTCGAACACAAGTGAGCAACTGAACTGAACTGAAAGTAAGGAAAAGATGGCTACATCATTCTAAAACCACACCCACTAATGCAAAGAAATGGTCATTACAGTTATTTCTACAGAAAGTAAATGACATGTTACATCTCACAGGAAGAATATATTTTACTATTTTCACATTGTCATCATTCAAAATAAACTTTACCTACAGTAATCCAAAAGAGGATGGTACTAACATAAAAACAGAAATACAGATCAGTGAAGCAGGACAGAAAGTCCAGAAATAAACCCACACACCTACGGTCACTTAATCTATGACAAAGGAGGCAAGAATACACAATGGGAAAATGTCTCTTCAATAAATGATGCTGGGAAACTGGACAGCTTTATGTAAAAGAATGAAATCAGAATACACTCTAACACCATACACAAAAATAAACTCAAAAGGGATTAAAGACCTAAATGTTAAGACCAGATATTGTAAAACTCTTAGAGGAAAACATAGGCAGAACACTCTCTAACATAAATAGCAGCAAGTTCTTTTTTGCTCTACCTCCTAGAGTAATGAAAATAAAAACAAGAATAAACAAATGGGACCTAATTAAACTTAAAAGCTTTTGCACAGCAAAGGAAGCCATCAACAAAAAGACAACACACAGAGTGAGAGAAAATATTTACAAACAAAGCAACCGACAAAGGATTAATCTGCAAAATATGCAAACAGCTTGTACAGCTCAATATTTTAAAAATTCAATAAAAAATGAGTGAAAAATATAAACAAACATTTCTTCAAAAAGACCTACAGATGCTTTAAAAAACATATGAAAGGATACTCAACATCACTAATTATTGGAGAAATACAAATCAAAACTACAAAGAGGTATCACCTCACATGGGTCAGAAGGGCCATCATTAAAAAATCTACAAACAATAAATGCTGGAGAGGGAGTGGAAGAAAGGAAAACCTCTCACATTGTTGGTGGGAATGTAAACTGGTGCAGCCACTATGGAGAACAGTATGGAGGTTCCTTAAAAAACTAAAATAGAGCTACCGTATGATCCAGCAATCTCTCTCCTTGGCATATATCTAGAGAAAACCATAATTTGAAAGGATACATGCACCCCAATGTTCACTACAACACTATTTACAATAACCAAGACATGGAAGCAACCAAAATGTCCATCAATAGAGGAATGGATAAAGAAGACGTGGTGCGTATATACAATGGAATATTAATCACAAAACAGAATGAAAAGGTGTCATTTGCGGAGATGTGGATGGATCTAGAGACTGTCATACGGAGTGAAGTAAGTCAGAAAGAGAAAAACAAACACTGTATAATACGCTTATATGTGGAATCTAGGAAAATGGTACAAATTAAATTATGTGCAAAACAGAAATAGAGTCACAGAGAATAAACATGTGGTTACCAAGGTAGGAAGGTGGGGTGGGAAGCATTAGGAGATTGGAATTGACAGATATACATACACTACTGTGTATAAAATGGATAATTAATGAGAAACTACTGTATAGGGAACTCTACTCAATACTCTGTGATGGTCTATATACTAATATGTATAAAATGGATAACTGATGAGAATCTACTCAATCCTCTGTGATGGCCTATATACTAACATGTATAAAATAGGTAACTAATGAGAGCCTACTTTGTAGGGAACTCTGCTGAATACTCTGTGATGGCCTATATGCGAAAAGAATCCAAAAAAGGGTGGATATATGTATAACTGATTCACTTTGCTGTAGAGTAGAAACTAACGCATTGTAAATCAACTACCCTCCAATAAAGTTTTTTAAATTAAAAAATGCTTTATTAATCTGTTTTTATGTGTGGAGAAAATTTTTCATTGATCTCCTTGTCAAATTCCCTGCAGATTTATTCAGAATCTTAATTTTTATCATTATCTTTTACTTGTTAGTCATTAAGTGAGTGAAGTCACTCAGTCGTGTCTGACTCTTTGCAACCCTATGGACTGTAGCTTACCAGGCTCCTCCATCCATGGGATTTTCAAGGTAAGAATACTGGAGTGGGGAGCCATTCCCTTCTCCAGAGGATCTTCCTGACCCAGGGATAGAACCTGGGTCTCCCACATTGTAGGCAGACATTTTACCGTCTGAGCCACTAGGGAAGTCAAAGTGAGGTAATTTGCCTAAGTGTTAGTCGCTCAGTCGTGTCAGACTCTTTGTGATCCAATGGACTGTAGCCTACAAGGCTCCTTTATCCATGGGACTCTCCAGGCAAGAGTACTGGAGTGGGTTGCCATTCCCTTCTCCAGGGGATCTTCCTGACCCAGGGATCGAACCCAGGTCTCCTGCATTGCAAGCAGATACTTTACAGTCTGAACCAACTGGGAAGCTGATAGTCATTATTAGCCATCAACTAAAACATGACTTATTTTACACAGGTTTAATATAGTACATTTTTCATAATGTTTTAAATATTTCTTTAATAACGAATTTTACTGTAACATGAAAAAGCATCAGATTTTCCTTTTGAATAGAAAGTTGATTATTTTAAAAACTGGCTCAGAGATCTCTAGATTGAAAGCTGTTAGGCTTTTGTTTGCTTTTGGGGGGAAGAGTTTTTATTTTTTTTTATTTGTATATCTGTTTGTGTTTAATTGTTTTGCCACATGAGTACACTTGGAAAGTAGAAGTGAAAATTAAAAACTCTATTCAGCAACATAGCACACAGAGTTCACATTCTTTGTATGATAGTATATATACACATATATGGACATATATATATATATACACATATACATATATACATACATGGGAAGAAGCCCCAGTGGCTCAGCAGTAAAGAATCCACCTGCAATGCAGGAGACACAGGTTCAATCCCTGGATCAGGAAGACCTCCTGGAGAAGGAAATGGCAATCCACTCTAGTATTCTTACCTGAAAATTCCCATGGACAAAGAAGCCTGGTGGGCTACAGTCCATGGGGTTGCAAAAGAGTCAGACATGACTTAGCGACTAAACATATAAATACACACAGACATGAGAGGTGTGTGTGTGTATGTGTGTGTGTAATGTTAAGTTCCTCATCAATCTCTCCTTGAAACTTTGAAGTTACTTCTTTTTGTGCAAAAATGGTCTTTATTGAGGTATAATGGACAATTCAAGGTCATGTATATATAAGGTGTACAAACTTAATGATTTGATAACCAGACACCTTATGAAGTCATCAACACAATCAACCTAAACAACATCTCCCTCATGTATCATAATTACCACTGTCTGTGTGTGGTGAGAACATTTTAGACCAGTCCTGTCATCAAACGTCAAGAGCACAACATAGTGTTATTAACTATGGGCACAGTGCTGTGCATCAGAGCTCCAGAACTTGCCTTGCGTAGATGGACTTTGTATACTTGTGCCAATGTCTCTCCATTTCCCCTTACCAACAGACCCTGGCAACTGCCATTTTATTCTCTGCCTATGTTCATTAAGGATATTTTTTCCTTTAAATGTCATTGTCTGGTTTTGGTATAAGGCTGATGATGGTCTCATACAATTAGTTTGGAAGTAGTCCCTCTTCTTAAATTTCTTAAAAGGAACTTAAGAAGGATTGATATTAATTCTCTTTGAATGTTTGGTAGAATTCACCCATGAAGCCATTTTGTCCTGGGTTATTTTTGTTGTTGTTGGAATGTTTTAGATTACTGATAAAATTGCACTGTTATTGGTCTGTTTGGGCTTTTTATTTCTTCTTGATTGAATTTGATACAGTGAATGTTTCTAGGAATTTATCCACATCTTTCAGGTTATCCAGCCTGTTGGCTTATAGTCTCTTATGATCCTTTTTATTTCTGAGCCATCCATTATAATGTCTCTTCTTTAATTCTTGATTTTACTTACTTGAGTCTTCTCTCTTTTTCTCTTAATCTAGGTAAAGGTTTGTCCATTTTTGTTTCTTTAAAAAATAAAAGAATTCTTAGTTTGCTGATTTTTATCCTGTATTTCTACATTTTTTTTCTTTTTTTCATATTTTTATTTATTCATTTTTGGCTGTGCTGGGGCTTCCTTGCTATGCAGGCTTTTCTCTAGTTATGACGAGTGGGGGCTACTCTCTAACTGTGGTGTGAGGGCTCCTCTTTGCCTTGGCTTCCTCTTGTTGTGGAGCGTGAGCCCTAGAGCACTCCAGCTCCAACAATTGTGGCGCACAGGCTCGGTAGTTGTGGCTCCCGGGCTCCAGAGCCTAGGCTCAGCAGTTGGGGTGCACAGGCTGAGTTGCTCTGTGGCATGTGAGATCTTCCTGGACCAGGGATTGAATCCACGTCTCCTGCATTGTCAAGTGGATTCTTAACCACTGAGCCACAAGGAAGCCCTTGCTTTATTTTTTCTTTTTGCTAACTTTAGTCTTAATTTGTTCTTTTTTTCTGGTTCCTCGAGGTTGAAGCCAGGTTGTTTATTCAAGATCTCTTTGTTTTTAAATATACGTGTCTATCACTATAAACCCTCAGTATCACTTGTGCTGCATCTCATACCACTTTCAAAGTAATGAGCCAAAATGACTGTGTGACCACACTTACCACAGAAACACTGAAGGATCTCTGTCATCAATTGAATAGAATTAATTCCTTAGAATGGCATTTAGCCTCTCCCTGACCTGACCCCTAACCTATATCCTCAAGCTTAATTTCAAATACTTCTCATTCCAGAACTTCACTGCACCTTAATTCTTCACCATCTCTGAACATACCCCAGAACTTTCTACCTGGTACTTTGCTTGCTGGTTCCTCAACCAGCAATGCCCCTTTCCCACCTGCTCCCCCTACTCCCAACCACACATCTAAATTATGCCTTTTACTACTAATAATCTTTCAAGTCTCAGGCCAAATGCCACTATCTCCACTCTGAATGAATAGGAACACTTTGGAGTAAACTGAGAAAAACAGGAACAAAGATGGAGAGGGGCTTTAAAACACATAACTTTTGAGGAAAATTTGAATAAATCAGGATGTTTAACACAAAAGAGAAAATATTTAATGATGAAGGACTGTTGAGAGAAAGTAGATTAAACCCTGCTACTGCTCAGACCCAAGAGCAAAAATTAGAGCCGACGTTCAGAAACTAAATGAAAACATTTTAGGCCTAAATGATTAAGAAATATCCCATAAGTCAAAGTTGTCAAAAAGAAAACAATGGAATAAAATCTATCATTTATTTAACATATTTTTGTGCCAGAGGCTGTGCTGTTTGCTTTCCAAGTGTAAATACACTTGAGTCTCTTAAGAAGTCTGAGAGTTAAGTATCAACATTATAATCTCCATTTTACAGATAGGAAAACTGAGGTTTAGAGAGCTTAAGTAACTTGTGCAAGATATCACTGGTAGAGCAGCATGCAAACCTAGTTCTGTCTGACCTCAGAGCCTGACTAGAGCACAACTCTGCAGCCTCCCCAATCCCCAAGTTCCAAGGTTTTTCCATGTCCTCTGCCTCTTGTTTATAGAAAAACTGAACTCTCCCAGGCCTCCCTAAGTCACAAAAGAGCAGGCTCAAGTAGTTAATAATTAGAGTCACAGATTCAGTATCTGATGCACATTCCTGAGTTGTTTCACCAACACGACAGCTGCCACCAGAGCGAAAAAGCTAACTGCATGAGGACCAGACTGTAGCTATGACATAAGCGCCTCCATTTTCAGAGTAGCACTGAGTCCACAGCTGGCACAATTCCAAGAACTGGCCGCAAGAAAATGGGATTAACATTATTGCTCACAATAATCTGCATCTTTGTGGAAATTAATAACTGTAGCTTGCTCTGCCTGTATATGTAAGCAGGCACCTACAACCCTCAGCAAAGAAATGTGACAGACCCTGTCAATGTCTCTCATGCTCAGAATATGGCCCCTTGTGTTAGCATGAAGAAGTTACAGAAGATGGACCTTTGTTCCTAATCTCACAGAAATGGAATGTTGTTCTAACAGTCAGGATTTGTAAGCAGCTTCTGACAGGAAAGAATTCTCTGCAGGAGGCCCCTTTTCTCTTGTCACTTTAGCAGAGCTATATTGTAACTAACCTTAAGCCAGGTACCCTCATCCTCTACTCATCTCTGGCCCAAGCACACCTTCCAGATCTTTTGATCACCCAATATCTTGCCTAACCTGTTGGTTCTTTTACAGATCCAAGAAGTAAAATTGAAGAAAAAGTAATTAACAGTGACCAGATCTCCTCCCTAGCTTTCCCTTCAGTAATCTCAAGAACAAACCATGGGACTGAGGTAGCATCTAAAGAAGGACCACAAGAAGATGATGAGCGTGCATGCAGAGGGGGATGAGGCATTGGCGACAGTTCTGATTCCCTATCTCGATAATTAACTGAGATTGCTTTCTTCTTTCCCTTTAAAACCTTTCATGGCTGAGCAGACTATTGGCAGTTGGTTTTTGGATACACTGAGTCTGCCTTCTCCCTAGATTTTCTGGCTTTCTGATTAAAAGCAATATTTTCCATTTCTACTAATATTTGCCTCTTGAGTATTGATTTTTGAGCTTCTAGCAGCCAGACCTGAGTTCAGAGACAAGCCTATGCCATGGAGCAGCCAGTATGTTGTCTGAAGAAGCAGTGAACTGCCCACCTCCAGATGTGTACAAGCAAAGTCTAGACGCACACCTGGGGGAACAACAGAATGAGGCTCTAAGCAGCTGATGAGCTGCGTACGACCTTTGAGAATAATCTCAATTCTGATTTTAGCCTTCCCAAATGCATGAAACTTATAATTTTAAACAGTTGTATAATAAGCAATGATGAGTTCAACAGGACATTTAAGATGAAAGCAGTAGAATTAGCAAGAGCAGAATATGGCTTTTCTCCCTCTTCTATGCCAAGATTATGACTTCATCACATTCTGCTTTATATTAACGTTCTTTACATTTCACCTACTTCTGAAATGGAGTGGGGCTGCTGACACTGTGTTTCATGGAGAAGGAAACCAGCTCTTAGAGATGCTGTTCTCATGGAATCTATTTCCTGGATTCTCTCACAGCACGTACTGAGGATTATCACCACCACTCCACTGGCACTCCTGCAAGTGATCAAAGGCTTCCTTGCTGCTGGATTTATAAAATATCATAATACTTATCTCCCTTAATCTTGGAGCCACATCCAACAGAACAGAACAGTGTCCCCTTCCACTAAGCCTCTCTTCCCTTAGTTTCTGTAGCATCTAAATATCCTCTTTTCTTCTTTCTTTCTGAGAGCTTTTTCTAAATTTCTCCTACAGAGCCTTCTTTCTTTGTGGGGTCCTTACATGATAATACTTCTCAAGTGTCTGTGTAATTACACTTCTAATTCTATCCACAATCCTTGAAGAAACTCAGCTATTCCCATGGCTTTATTTTTTAGTGATAACTCTGAAATCTATATATCTTATGTGAATTCCTACCTCATGAGTAAGGTCAGAGAGGATTGGTTGATAAATGAGCAAATGCACGAATCAATACATAAGTTTATGAGAAGTAAACAGGTTCCCATATTTCAGACTAGAAACAAGTAAAACACATTCTTTTCACTGGTTTTTCATCAGATAGAACTGAGTTCACATCTAAGCTCTCCCTTTATCAGTAGCATGACGTGAGATTAGTGAATTAAAAGGCCTACACCTTAGCCTGTGTTACATTGTCATTGTTGCTTTTTAAAATAATTTACAAAATGAGGATAATTATACCCATCCTGACCTAGATTTCAGGTAGGGTAATTGTGAGGAATGCATGAGTTCTCACAAGGAAGAGGGCCTTAGGAATAGGAATTAGTCTTACTAAACTATATTGAACTACTCCATCGATAGAGACAGAAAACAGGATGCCAACCAAGCAGGGTGCACAACAGATGTTTTGCTTTGTTTTGTTTATCCCGAGGCTCTGGGTAACTATTGATGGTAGCTGTTCACACCTCAGGCATAAACAGCTTGGTAAAGTAAGCATATGCAGGATAAAGGGTGGTGGCCAGATTAACTGCAGTGCTAGACATCCACAACACATACCTACCTGTAATGTACGGTAATGACTCTGAACGTGAGCCCAGCCCAAACTTCAACCAAAATGACTGGTCTCAAAGACTGAAGGAATACAAAGCAACTAAAGAAATCAAGGGCTTCCCTTGTGGCTCAGATGGTAAGGAATCTGCCTGGAAAGCAGGAGATTCAGGTTCGATCCCTGGATTGGGAAGATCCCCTGGAGAAGGAAATGGCAACCCACTCCAGTATTCTTTCCTGGGAAATCCCATGGACAGAGGAGCTTGGCAGGCTCGGTCTATGGGGGTCACAAAGAGTAGGACACGACTAAGTGACTAACGCACACAGAGAAATCGACTCTTCAGGCATTGTAGAATGCCAAGACTAGAAGACGTTTTATTCTAGTTATTATCAATTCAATTTTTTCATTGGAAAAAATGGAGAAACTTGAGTCCAGAAAGGGGAAAAATAAGTTAAGTTGCATAGCTGGAGTACAAATGTAAGCTATCACCCCACTATATATCCTAACCACCCTGACTACCACCACCACGCAGTGCAGGGCTGAGTCGCTCAGTCATGTCCAACTGTTCACCACCATAAACAAGGCTAATAATTTTTTCTTTTCCTTTATTTGGATATAATTTACATACTAAAATATTAAGGTTTGATTTGCACAGTTTAAATTGGTCTTTTTAATATGATGCTCTGTGAATTGTACCAAAGAAAAAAATGTCTAACTACAACCATACTCATAACAGAAAATTTCCATCACCCTGAAAATTCCCTTATATCAACTTCTAATAAGCAGCCCTTCTCTCCCTGATCAATGCTTGGCAATCAGAGTTCTGTTTCTTGTTTTCATAGTTTTGCCATTTTGAAAACATTACATAAATGAAGCTAGAATTATACAGTATAGTGTTGCACATATCAGCAGGTCATTCCCACTAGCAATCTTCCTTTACATCAATGTACCATGGTTGGTTTAACCCTTCACCAGTTGATAAACACTGGATTCTTTCCAGTTTGGGGCTTTTACCAATAAAGCTGCTATAAATATCCATGTATAATTTTTGTGTGAACAAAAGTGTTTACTTCACTTGAGTATACCTAGGAGTGGGATTTTTGAGTCATATGGTTAAGTATGTATATTATTTTATAAGAAACTGCTTTCTCATTTTACATTCCCACCAGAAAGCACAGTTTGTTTTTTTCTTAATACTGTCTTTGTGTGTGTATGGATCAGGTTTTTAGTGATATATCTAAGGAATCTTTCTCTAACCAAAGGACAAAAGTATTTTCCTCTATATTTTTTTCTAGAAATTTTGGAGTTTAAGTTTTTTACATGTAGGTGTAGGACACATTTTGAACTAATTTTCATATTGTACAGGTATAGGTGAAAATTTATTATTTCTCTTCCTATTTTTTTCTATGTTTATGTTCAATTGTTTTAGCATCAAACATTGAAAAGACTATCATTTCTAAACTGGATGATCTTTGCATCTTAGTTGAAAATCATTTGACCATATAAGTGTGCGCGTATTTCTCAACTCTATTCTGTTCAATTGATATGCCTATCCTTTCTCCAATAAAATATTCCATTAATTACTGAGCAGTGACTCCATAGATTTTGCTCATTTTTTTCCCAAAAATTCTTTTGGTTATTCAGTTCTTTGCCCTAACATATAAATTTTAAAATCACCTTGTCAATTTCTATACAAAATCACTTTGGTAAGAATTGACATCTTAGCAATAAAAATTCAGTAAGAACATATAAGATATATAAGAACATAGTCTCTTAATTTATTTTGGTCATTTTAAAATTTCTTTTAACAAAATTGTATAGTTACCAGCATGCATAATATGCATATATTTTGTTAGATGTATACATTTTATTTTTTCTGGTGCTATTATAAATGATATATATTTAACTCAATTTCTACTTGTTCTTTGCAAGCACAGAAACATGCAATTGATTTTTGTATCTTAGTTTTGCATTCTGCAACCTTGTTAAATGCACTTATCAGTTCTAACAGCACTTTTGTAGATTATTTAGGATTTTCTACATAGACAGTCATGTCTTCTATGCTTCTATGAATAGAAACAGTTGTATATTTCTTTTCCCATCAATATCCCTTTTAATTCTTTTTCTTGCTGTTCTACACTGGTAAGGACCTCCAGTGCAATATCAAAAAAGATGTAATTACAGAGGATATCTGCACTTTGTTTCTGATCTAAGAGGGAAACCATTCATCTTTCAGTATTAAACAAGAAGTTAGCTGTGGATGTTTTATAGACAGCTTTTATCAGTTGAGGAATTTCCCTTCTATTCCTGGTTTGCTGAGTAATATACATGTAGTAAGTATGGAGGGACTTTCCTGTCAGTCCAGTGGTTAGGACTCTGTGCTTCCACTGCATGGGGTATGAGTTCGATTCCTGGTTAGGGAACTAAGATCCTGCACGCTAAGTGGCCAAAAATAAATAAATAATGAATAAATGTGGAATTTCGTTAGATTATTTTTGTATCAATTAATATGATTGCATTATTTTCTTCTTTAGTCATATGATAAATTGCATTTATTGATTTTCATTTGCATTCTACTTATAAGGGTTACTTACTTGATCTCATAGTACTTTCTTAGGGAGGGATGTTGTGTTCATGCCTATGCAGGATAGTGATCTGTAATTTTCTCATCCTGTAGTTTCTTTTTCTGATTTTGGTAGCAGGGCAATGTTGGCCTCGTAAAATGAGAGGGCCGACAAGCACAGCAAAAGATGCTCATTATTATTAGTTATTAAGGAAATTCAAAATCAAAATTAGATACTACTTCACACCTACTAGAATGGCTAGAATAAAAAGAGACATAACAACAAGTGTTGGTTATGACATGGAGAAACTGAAATCTCATACCCTGCTAATGAGAGTGTAAAATAGTGCAGCTGTTTTGGAAGTTATCTGGCAGTTCCTCAAAAGATTAAACTCAGAGTTAGCATATGACCCAGAAATTCTACTCCCACCTGTGTGTATACTTAAGAGAAAAGCATACATCCATGTAAGTGCTTGTATGAGAATATCCATAGCAGCATTATCCATAGTAGGCAAATAGTGGAAATAATTCATATTTCTATCAACTGATGAATGAATAAATAAAATTCAGTATATCCATACAGAAGAATATTATTTGGTAATAAAACTTAATGAAGTGTAATACCTACTATATAACATGATTAAACCTTGAACACATTATGCTAAGTGAAAGAAGCCAAGTACAAAAGGCCACATATTGTATGATGACATTTATATAAAATGTTCCTTATAGGCAAATCTATAGAGAACAAGAGCAGATTAATGATTGCCTGACTCTTGAAGAGTCCCTTGGACTGCAAGGAGATCCAACCAGTCCATCCTAAAGGAGATCAGTCCTGGGTGTTCATTGGAAGGACTGATGCTGAAGCTGAAACTCCAATACTTTGGCCACCTCATGTAAAGAGTTGACTCATTGGAAAAGACTCTGATGCTAGGAGGGATTGGGGGCAGGAAGAGAAGGGGACGACAGAGGATGAGATGGCTGGATGGCATCACCAACTTCATGGACATGAGTTTGAGTAAACTCCAGGAGTTGGTGATGGACAGGGAGGCCTGGCGTGCTGCAATTCATGGGGTCGCAAAGAGTCGGAAACGACTGAGTGACTGAACTGACTGACTGACTGACTGAGGGCTGGAGGGGGATGGATTAGGGAGAAATGAGGAATGACTACTACTGGGTATAGGTTTTTTTGCAGGGGCAATGAAAAAACGGTAAAACTGATTATGACAACTCCATGAATACACTAAAAAAAATATTGAACTACATACTTTATAAGGTTGAAGTGTATAGTATGTGAATTATATCTCAATAAAGCTCTTAAAACAATTAGTGGAGAACTGTTCCCTCTTCTACATTTTAAAAATATATATTTATTTATCTATTTGGCTGCACTGAGTCTTAGTTGCATTATGAAGGATCTTCAATCTTCATTGAGGTGCAGGGGATTTTAGCTGTAGCATGCAAACTCTTAGTTGTGACATGTGAGATTTTGTTCCCAGACCAGTGATTAAACCTGGACACCCAGCATAGGGAGCATGGAGTCTTAGCCACAGGACCACCAGGAAGCCTGTTTTCTGCATTCTGAATAAGTCTTCTATAGATCCACTATTATTTATTCCCTGATAGAATTTACTAGTAAGTTATCCTGGAGTTTCTTGTATTGGAAAGTTTTAAAGTTTGGGTTTCATACTTTAATAAATATGTTGCTGTTGTTGTTTAGTTGGAAGTCATGTCCGACTTTTTGTGACTCCATGGTCTATAGCCCACCAGGTTCCCCTGTCCATGGGATTTCGCAGGCAAGAATACTGGAATGGGTGACCATTTCCTTCTCCAGGGATCTTCCCAACCCAGGGATCAAACCCGTGTCTCCTGCATTGGCAGGTGGATTCTTAACTGCCGAGCCACCAGGGAAGCCCAAATTATATATGACTGGCGTAGAAATTTTTATACTGTGAATTCAGAGCTAGGGCCTTCATAATTTGGGGAAATTAACTATTTCCATGTGATGACTTTATGCTTAATTTTTTGTTAACTCCCTTTCATTCCATCCCATATGCCAAAGGCATGATCAAGTACCTCTTTTGGAATGTTGCCTCTATCCTCGACCATAGCTCTAACTGCTAGAAGAATCAAAGCCACTAGACTCTTAACTTGCCTTGTTTATACCTGGTCTCTTCATCTGAGCCCTGTTTCTCATCCTAGTGGAGTTCCTGGATCACTCTGCCATTAGCTCTAATTTTCCATTTACACATCTAATGAGCATTCACTGAACATTTATTATATTTATTCATCACTGTCTATTTGCTAGTCATGTTGTAGGCAAATGGTATTTGAGGATAAATAAGGCATGGTCCACACTTGAGGAAACTGTAGATTAATGAAGGTGTCAGCAATAAAACAATAATCCCTGATTCAAAATAATACATACTACAGTAGAACTGTGTACAGTGTGGGCCCATAGCAGAAGTGGTGAATTCTGCCATAGATTAGCTCAAGGATATGATCAAGATATTTTTCTGAAGGATGTGATACTTGAAGATATTTTATTCAAAATTCCTCTTTGAAAATGATTAAAGTAGCATACACTCACTCTAAAGGGAAAAATGAGGGGGAAAGTGGGGGAAATGTATACATTTTAAAAGTTAACCATCTCCCACTCAAACACTATTATCCCCAAACAGCCCTCCTAAGAACCAATAGTTGGTTCCATTCTCCTGTCCATCCAAATGTACATACAAACACAGATGGAGATCTTTGAAAGCTACAGTCATCAAGACAGTATGGTACTGGCACAAAAACAGAAATATAGACCAATGGAACAAGATAGAAAACCCAGAGATAAACCCACACACCTATGGGTACCTTATTTTTGACAAACGAGGCAAGAATATGCAATGGGACAAAGGTGGTCTCTTCAGAAGGTACTGGTGGGAAAACTGGACAGTTACATGTAAAAGAACAAAATTAGAACAATTCCTAACACAATACAACAAAGAAACTCAAAATGGATTACAGACGTAAATGTAAGACCAGAAAGTATAAAACTCTTAGAGGAAAACATAGGCAGAAACTCAATGACATACATCACAGCAAGATCCTCTATGACCCATCTCCTAGAGTAATGGAAATAAAAACAAAAATAAACAAATAGGACCTAATTAAACATAAAAGCTTTCACACAGCAAAGGAAACTATAAACAAGGTGAAAAGACAACCCTCAAAATGGGAGAAAATAATAGCAAATGTAACAACTGACAAAGGATTAACTTTAAAAATATACAAGCAACTCATAAAAACCAATACCAGAAAAACAAACAACCCAATCAAAAGTGGGCAAAAGATCTAGTCAACACATGAAAAGATTCTCAACATCACTCATTATTAGAGAAATGCAAATCAAAACTACAATGAGATACCACCTCACACCAGTCAGAATGGCCATCATCAAAAAATCCAAGAGCAATAAATTCTGGAGAAGGTGTAGAGAAAAGGGAACCCTCTTGCACTATTGGTGGGAATGTAAATTGATATAGCCACTAGTGGAAGTCAGTGTGGAGATTCCTTTAAAAACCAGGAATAAAACCAGCAATCCTACTCCTAGGCATATACCCTGAGGAAAACAAAATTGAAAAAGCCACATGTACCCCGAAGTTCACTGCAGCATTATTTACAATAGCTAGGACATGTATATTGTCACCCTGCTTATTTAACTTATATGCAGAGTACATCATGAGAAACACTGGGCTGGAGGAAGCACAAGCTGGAATCAAGATTGCCAGGAGAAATATCAATAAATTCAGATATGCAGATGACACCACCCTTATGGCAGAAAGTGAAAAAGAACTAAAGAGCCTCTTGATGAAAGTGAAAGAGGAGAGTAAAAAAGTTGGCTTAAAGCTCAACATTCAGAAAACTAAGATCATGGCATCCAGTCTCATCACTTCATGGCAAATAGATGGGGAAACAGTGGAAACAGTGGCTGACTTTATTTTGGGGGGCTCCAAACTCACTGCAGATGGTGACTGCAGCCATGAAATTAAAAGACCCTTGCTCCTTGGAAGAAAAGTTATGACCAACCTAGACAGCATATTAAAAAGCAGAGACATTACTTTGCCAACAAAGGTTCATCTAGTCAAGGCTATTGTTTTTCCAGTAGTCATGTGTGATGTGAGAATTGCACTATAAAGAAAGCTGAGTGCCGAAAAATTGATGCGTTTGAACTGTGGTGTTGGAGAAGACTCTTGAGAGTCCCTTCGACTGCAAGCAGATCCAACCAGTTCATGCTAAAGGAGATCAGTCCTGGGTGTTCACTGGAAAGACTGATGTTGAGGCTGAAACTCCAATACTTTGGCCACCTAATGTGAAGAACTGACTCATTGGAAAAGACCCTGATGCTGGGAGGGATTGAGGGCAGGAGGAGAAGGGGACGACAGGATGAGATGGTTGGATGGCATCACCGACTCAATGGACATGAGTTTGGGTAAACTCTGGGAGTTTGTGAGGAACAGGGAGGCCTGGTGTGCTGCAGTCCAAGGGGTTGCAAAGAGTTGGACATGACTGAGCAACTGAACTCAACTGAGGACATGGAAACAACCTAGATGTCCATTGACAGATGAATGGATAAAGAAGTTGTGGTACATATATACAATGGAATATTATTACTCATCCATAAAAAGGAATGCATTTGAGTCAGTCCTAATGAGGTGGATGAACCCACAGCCTATTATACAGAGTGAAGTAAGTCAGAAAGAGAAAAACAAACATCTTATACTAACACATATATATAGACTCTAGAAAGCCAGTACTGATGAACCTACTTGCAGGGCAGCAATGGAGACATAGAGAACAGACTTATGGACACGGGTGGGAGAGGGATGGGAGGAGGAATAGGAGGGTGGAATGTATGGAGAGATTAATATGGAAACATACATTACTATATGTAAAATAAATAACCAGCAGGAATTTGCTATATGACTCAGGGAACTCAAACAGGGGTTCTGTAACAATCTAGAGGGGTGGGTTAGGAAGGGAAGTGGATGGGATGTTCAAGAGGGAGGGGACATAGGTATAGCTATGATTGATTCATGTTGATGTTTAGCAGAAACCAAAACAATACTGTAAGCAATTATCCTTCAATTAAAAATAAATAAATTTACTGTTGTCTTGATGGCGCTGCAGAAAACTCTACCCAAGATGGCTCCCCCTCCCCGGACCTGTCCCCTCTTTCCCTTGAGTCCTCTCGCTGCCTCATAGGCCTCTCGAATCTAATATCGTGAGAGCGATATTAGAGGGTGAGGTGAGAGCAGGCCCAGGGAGGGTGTTTACCGCCGAGGAACTGCAGTCACAATCAAGATGATAGAGGTACTGACAACAATTGACTCTCAGAAACTGCTACACCAGCTGAATGCCCTGTTGGAACAGCAGTTGAGATGTCAGCCAAAGGTCTGCAGCTTGAGGCTCACTGAATCTGCACATGATAATGGCCTTAGAATGACTGCAAGACTGAGGGACTTCGAAGTAAAAGATCTTCTTAGTCTAACTCAGTTCTTTGGCTTTGACACAGAGACATTTTCTCTAGCTGTGAATTTACCAGACAGATTCCTGTCTAAAATGAAGGTACAGCCCAAGCACATTGGGTGTGTTGGACTAAGCTGCTTCTATTTGGCTGTAAAATCAACAGAAGATGAAAGGAATGTCCCATTGGCTACTGACTTAATCTGAATAAGTGTGTAGAGGTTCACGGTTTCAGACCTGATGAGAATGGAGAAGATTGTATTGGAGAAGGTGTGTTGGAAAGTCAAAGCTACTCTTGCCTTTTTGTTTCTACAACTCTATCATTCACACCTTCAAGCGAATGTGCTACATGAAAAGAGAGTAGCCTTAATTTTGAAAGACTAGAAGCCCAAATTAAGGCATGCTACTGCAGGATCATATTTTCTAAAGCAAAGCCATCTGTGTTGACATTGTCTATCATTGCATTGGAGATCCAAGCACAGAAGTGTATAAAGTTAACAGAAGGAGTAGAACATCTTCAGAAACTTTCCAAGATCAGTGGCAGAGATTTGACTTTCTGGCAAGAGCTCGTATCCAAGTGTTTAACTGAACATTCATCGAAAAAGTGTGTCAAACCAAATATTCTGAAGTTGAAGTGGATTGTTTCTGGGCGTACATGGCAACTGAGGCATAGATACTACAGAATAACCCACCTTCCAACAATTCCTGAAATGGTCCTTTAATTGGATGGTTACAGCAACAAAAACTTCTGAAGACTTTCTCTACAATCCTGAGCTGTGGATTCCATAATATAATGGGTTTAAGCTGTGAAGCCTCAAAACATCACTAGATTAGCACTTTTTAAGGTATAATAATTCTAGGTAGTGAGAATTGTTTCTTGGCACCTATGATGCAAGTAATATACAACCCAAAGATGTGGACCTTACTGCTACATAGAAATCACATTTAAATTTGAGGACATTTACATAAAGCAAAACTACCAACCTGTTAATTTTGGCATGTTAAGTTATCTTTAATATTTTTCTAGAAAACAGGTGATTTTGTATCTATGATTTTAAAAGTTTTACACAAAATTTACTGCCTCAGTCTAGTCCCATCAAGAAAATTAGTTTTTACTGTACTAGTAACTCAAATTAGCGTCACTCTGAAAACTTTTTGATTTAACAATCCATAAGTTTTTACTGAGGGCTGTTTTTATAAAACTTGTTGGTTCTAACTTAGAATTTTGCTTAAAAGGAAGAGAATATACTTACATTAATTGCCCCTACTGTGCCAAAAGGAAGTATTAAGAAATGTAAGTAGGCAACTTCATAATTACAAGGTTGCTGAGGTGTAGTGTTTGGAAATCTACAGGGTTAAAATGTTGCAGAGAGTTACCCAGGGCAATGTGTAGCCTGAATCCATCCAGGAATGGCTGTATCCAATTTTGACATCATGTTATGTACATATACACATTAGAAAATAAACCAAAGAACCACAGTGTGCCTTATACTTTTGTAAACCATGTTTAATGGATAACTTCACAGTTTTCCAAAAATACTGATAAATTTCAATATTTTTAATACATCAGTGTTAATATTGAGTTGCCATAGATAACCTAACCAACTCCCATTATGTTTTGGTTATGTTTTTGTTCTACAGGATATACCTTTCAATAAAATGACTGAAATGCAATAAAAATTAATTTTAAAATATATCAATCAAAAAAAAACTACAAAATGGGATTATTAAACCTATAGTTAAACCTGTAGATTTCATATCAGCTGGCATTTGTCAATTAATTCATTGCATCAATTATATAGATAGCTTACAGAGGTCCATGTGACACTGAAGAAATGTGACAGCTATGGAGAATGCATGCATCCCTCTCCATCTTCTCTACCACTGCTCTGAGTCCAAACCACCCTCATCTCCTGCCTAGATAATTAAAATAGTTGCCTAACTGATCTGGTGCAGCCACCTTAGTCCTAGTCATCACTTGCCTGATCATTATTAATACTAAGTAGCCTCCTAATGAGCATGTTCCCACTCTGATCTCTCCTCAACCCAGTTGATTTTTCACATTGGGGCATGTGAAGTGACATTTTTGAAACCAAATGCTGAACATCTGAGTTTTGATAAGAACCTTCTTATGGCTTCCCAAAGCTCTTAGACACTATTTCTTAGTAATAAATCAAGATTGCTATTGGCACCCTGAAGGTAATGCTTGATCTAGCCTTTGCCTAGCTATTATCTAAAAATACTATCCTCCTTGTTCCCCATACTTTAGTCCTACCAGACCTTTATCTGTTTTGCCAACATGCTGCGGTCCTTTCTGCCCTAGGGATATTTTAATACTGTTGTTTCAGAGTGGAAATCCTTCCCAACTTAATCGCACTTCACCTACTAAACTATCACTTTTCATAATTCCAGTTCAAGCACTGCTTCCTCAGAGATTCCCTATGCTCCATCACACACAATCCTGTCTGTAGTTTCCTCTCCTCTACTTTTGAAACTCTTGTAGTTTGCAGTTACATGTCACTGTGTTTATTTTATTAAATTATCCATTTTCCTCCTCTAGGCTGTATTCATGGAGAAGCCAAGGACTTTGCTTTTCTCACCTCTTGAATCTCAGCATTTACTGATCTCAAAAAGGTAGTGCTCATTATACTGCTTTCTGAACAGATTTGTCAAAGAACAAATAACCATTAAAACCTAAATGACACTCAGTATATTTAAAAAATAAATAAATAAAAAGTAACCATCTCCCACTCAAATACCATTATCCCCAATCAGCCCTTCCAGCAATCAATAGTTGACTCCATTCTCCTGGCCATCCAAATATACATACAAACATAGAGGGAGAAATGTATGGCCCAGTACTCTGCAGCTTGCCCTTCTCATTTAACAATATGTCATTGTATCTACTTTAGATACATAGACACAAACATTTAAAAAGTCACCTGATAGCTCAGAATTTAAGACATTATAATTTCCCTTCTGACGGGCATTCATATTTCATTTTTTAAGCTCTTATAAAATGTTGCAATAACCATCCTTACACATATGCACTGATGTTTTTATATCTTTATAAAAGATTTCCAAAAACTGAATTGCTAGTTCAAAGGACGCTTTCAAAAACTATGATGATGGAGGAAAACTCCCAAACTCATTCTACAAGGCCACAATCACCCTGATACCAAAACCAGACAAAGATGCCACACAAAAAAAGAAAACTATAGGGTAATATCACTGATGAACGTAAATGCAAAAATCCTTAACAAAATTCTAGAAAATAGAATCCAATAACATATTAAAAATCATACATCATGATCAAGTGGGTTTTATTCCAGGGATGTAAGGATTCTTCAATATTCACAAATCAATGTGATACACCATATTAATGAATTGAAAGATAAAAACCATATGATTATTTCAATAGATGCAGAAAAAGCTTTTGACAAAATTCAACACCCATTCTTGATAAAAACTCTCCAGAAAGTAGGCATAGAAGGAACATACCTGAACATAATAAAAGCCATACATAAAAAGCCCACAGCAAAGTGTCCTCAATGGAGAAAAATTTAAAGTATTCCTCTAAAATCAGGAACAAGACTGGAAGTCCTAGCCACAATGATCAGAAAGGAAAAAGAAATAACAAGAATCCAGACTAAAAAGGAAGAAGCAAAACTCTCACTGTTTGCATATGACTTGATCCTCTACATAGAAGACCCTAAAGATGTCACCAGAAAATTACTAGAACTAATAAATATAGTAAAGTTGCAAGATATAAAAGTAATACACAGAAATCCCTTGCATTCCTACATACTAACAGTAAAAGTCAGAAAGAGAAATTAGGGAAACAATCCGATTCACCATTGCAACAACAACAGCAACAGAAAAAATACTTAGGAATAAATTTACCTAAAGAGAGAGAGGACCTGAAACAGAAAAATATAAAACACTGATGAAAGAAATCAAAGATGACACAGATAGATAGAGAAATATACCATATTTTTTGATTAGAAGAATCAATATAGTGAAAATGAGCATGCTACCCAAAGCAATCTGTAGATTCAATGCAATTCCTGTCAAACTACCAATGGTATTTTTCACAGAACTAGAAAAAATAATATCACAATTTGTATGGAAACACAAAAGATCCCAAATAGCCAAAGCAATCTTGAGAAAGAAGTATGGAACTGGAGGAATCAACCTTCCTGACTTCAGACTATACTACAAAGCTACAGTCATCAAGACAGTATGGTACTGGAACAAAAAAAAAAAACAGAAATACTGATCAATGGAACAAAATAGAAAGTACAGAGATAAATCTATGCACGTATGGACACCACATGTTTGACAAAGGAGGCAAAAATGTACAATGGAGAAAAGACAGTCTCTTCAACAAGTGGTGCTGGGAAAACTGATCAATTACATATAAAAGAATGAAACTAGAACACTTTCTAACACCACACAAAAAAAATAAATTCAAAATGGATTAAAGACCTAACTGTAATGCCAGAAACTATAAAACTCTTAGAGGAAAACATAGGCACAACATTCTCTGACATAAATCACAGCAAGATCTTCTATGACCCACCTCCCAGAGTAATGGAAATAAAAACAAAAATAAACAAATGGAACCTAATTAAACTTAAAAGTTTTTACACAATGAAGGAAACTATAAGCAAAGTGAAAAGACAGCCCTCAGAATGGGAGAAAGTAATAGCAAACAAAACAACTGACAAAGAATTAATCTCTAAGATATACAAGCAGCTCAGGCAGCTCAATACCAGAAAATAAACAACCCAATCCAAAAGTGGGTAAAAGACCTATATAGACATTTCTCTAAAGAAGACATACAGATAGCTAATAAACTCATGAAAAGATGCTCAATATCACTCATCAGAGAAATGCAAATCAAAACCATCATGAGGTATCATTTCATACCAGTCAGAATGGTCATGATCAAAAAGTCTACAAACAATAAGAGCTGGAGAGGGTGTGGAGAAAAGGAAACCTTCTTACACTGTTGGTGGCAATGCAAACTGGTACATCCATGGAGAACAGTGTAGAGATTCCTTAAAAAGCTGGAAATAGAACTGTCGTATGACCCAGAATCCCACTGCTGGATACATACCAGAGGAAACCAGAATCGAAAGAGACACATGTACCCCAATATTCATTACAGCACTATTTACAATAGCTAGGGCATGGAAGCAACCTAGATGTCCATCGATTCTAGTGAGTTGGAAGAACCTGGAGCCTTTTATGCAGAGTGAAGTCAGTCAGAAAGCAAAAGACAAATACTATATATTAACACAAATACATGGAATTTAGGAAGACAGTACCGATAATCCTACATGCAGGGAAGCAAAGGGGACACAGATGTAAAGAACAGACTTTTGGACTCAGCGGAAGAAGGCAAGGATGGGATGATTTGAAAGAATAGCACTGAAACATATACATGACATATGTAAAATAGATGGTCAGTGCAAGTTTGATGCATGAAGCAGGGCACCCAAAGCCAGTGCTCTGGGAAAAACCAGAGGGATAAGGTGGGGAGGGAGGTGGGAGGGGGAGTATGGGATGAGGGGGACGCATGTATACCTGTGGATGATTTCATGTTGATGCATGGCAAAAACCATCAAGATGTTGTAAAGTTATTATCCTCCAATTAAAATACATTAATTAATTTGAAAAAGAAAACTATGATGGATGTTGTCAAAAAACCTTCAAAATGATGTTCTCTTACTGGCCCAAATTGACATTGTATTGACAAAAATTAGCTTAGATCTGTATCTCAGTGTGCATGAGTAATCTTCTTTAACCTTATTGAAGCATAATTGATGCATAATAAACTGCACATACTTAAAGTATAAAGGGACTTCTCTGGCAGTCCAGTGATTAAGACTCCAAGCTTCCAGTGCAGGCAATGTGGGTTCAATCCCTGGTTGGGAAACTAAGGTCTCACATGCTATGGGGGCAACTAAGCCCTCATACTGCAATGAAGAACCCTCCTGCTGTGACTAAGACTTGATGCAGCCAAAAATAAATACATATTTTTTAAAAACTACATTTCAACATTCAGTTAGCTCACTTTAATTTTCACTTCCGACATCAACTGTCAAGAATTTGAGGGTTCATTCTTGGAAATGCTCTGCGCTTCATGCCTCTGTGCCTTTGCAGATGCCATCCTCCTACCTGAAGTATCTTCTCCCTACCCTGCTTGTATAGTGAACATGTACACACCCACTTTTCCAGGCTCCACACAAATGGTACCCCCATAACTGCCTCCTTGGGCAATGCTACCACTCCCTGATAGTCTTCTGTGGCAATCTGTTCATACCTCCATCAGCATTTCTCTTATTTAAATTGCAGTTGTTTGGTTACTTGCTTGCCTCCTCAACAAAGGCAAGGTCAGGGACTGGTGTTTTGTTTTGTTTTTTTGTCCCCAGAGTCTTGCAGAGCACCTGGCAAACAATGCAAGCCCAAGATGTGTCCATTGAATAAGAAATTAATAAATTGATGGGTGGCATGAGGATTGAGTAAGTTACAAGTTATGTGTACAAAGGTGATTAGGGTGATAAAATTACAGCCACTCCTCAGCATATGGATACCATGGGAAGGGGAGTTCTTCCTGCAAGCACGTGTGTCCCTTCTGGGGCTGGTTTGAAACTTTAGGTAGACTGAACCAAGAACAACAGAGGGGCTGATTACCTTGTGACAAACACAGGAGTGAAATATGCTCTAGACATGATAATAAAGAACTGGGGCTTTTCAGTAACTTCCTCCTTCCATGTATGATTTTACCATCCATCCACTACCTTTTAATCTTTTCTTTGATGTACCCCCTCCATCCTATCCTTTACTCTCTGATCTGAGATTTAATGTAAGAAAACACTGATGAGGGCCTTTCTAGATAGTGTTGTCAGTTTTAGCAAACAAAACTTTAGTATGCCCAGTTAAATTTATTTTTCAGATAACCAACAAAATTTCTTTTAGTAAAGTATGTTCTGTGAAATATTTGGGACATACTTATAGAAATTTCTCACCAGTTCTCTGAAACTCAAATTTAATGATGTAGCCTGTATTTAATTCTGAAGCCCTATCTCCAATTCACTTTCTGCCAAAGACTGAGAAGGTACTCTGTACCCCTAATTGTTGATACATCAAACTGAGCTAATCAGAGGTGAATGATTCAGGTCAACACGCAGTCTGGAATTTACTGGGGGAAAACAGATGAATCTACACAAACAGGCTGGTGACTGCAGGGCTCCTTGCTTGACTCAGGCCTTTCATCAGTTACAGCATTGAGTATGTGCCATTGCTAATAATGTAATAGTTCAGAGCACAAACTTTGACAGAGAACTCTACTCAATACCTATATGTAAAGACCTATATGTCAAAAATCTAAAAAAGAGCAGATACATGTATATGCATAACTGACTCACCTTGCTGTACAGCAGAAACACAACATTGCAAATCAACTATACTCCAATAAAAATTAAGTTTAAAAAAGAGCACAACTTTTGAAATCACATCCTTGAGTTCTGTTCCTTGCTCTGGCACATATATGATTTATAATGCTAGGCAAATTACTTAACTTCCCCAAACTTGAGATTCCTTATATAAAATCAGGATAATAATGGCAGCCTCTCAACTGCTTTGTCAATATAGTTCATCTAGTTTGATACCTGGCCAGAGTTAACAACATTAATTTATTACTATTGTTGTTTTTGTTTTATTATTATTATTATTCCCAATGCTGCTTATATGGCAGTCACATCCTCCTCTGGGACAATCTAAGGTAGAACAGGATAGGAAAACAGGTTTACCATTTATTTTTCACTTAATATATATAAGATACTGTGCTGTTTCCAAGTGTTTTTTTCATCCAACCTTCATAACAACCCTGAGAGATATCATTATTCCTCTTTTTAGACACTGAATCTGAGGCATAAAGAAATTAGGAACTATTCCTAAAGATCACAAAGACACACAGCTTGTAAGTGGCAATCTGAAACTCTAACTCAGTTGTCTGATCCCAAAACTCATGCTTTTAGTCACTAACACACACATCAAGATCTCTCTATGAGATTTCCAAACCAGACTACAAGTATTACCGACCTGAAGAAAGAACTGTGATGACTTTCAGTTATGCATGGAAATGTTTACAAGAACTAAAGAATGCCATATTCCTTTTATTTTCCTATCTTCTTGCCAAACTGGAACAGCAGTCTGAAAGAAGGTCCCCATTTCCTCTTCCCAGCTTGGGTGAAACTGTCTTTCACAATTTGTTTCCCCTCTACCTAAAGTCAGATTCATTTGCTTACGCCAGTGGAAGGTAAGTCACAACTTCTTAAATGCTTTTAATATGGCACATATTAAAAGTTCTTTACAGTTTATCTGGCATTTTATCTGTTAACTCCTAAATCCTTATGATAGTACAGATAAATAGGCAGGAAATTATGACTCAATTTTACAGATGAGCAATCTGAGACTTGAGTGGTGTCCATCACTTGCCATAGTCCCACAGATAATAACTGATAGAACTATTACATGAGTCCATGCTTCTCTTTTGAAAATTATTAACTCATGTATATAGTACATATTGCTGGGTCTCTTATGCCTAAGGCACTATCCTAGAAAACAGTGCCATCTTAGTGAACAACATAGACAAGATTTTAACATTTCTTAAGAGAGAGGCATTAAAATAAACAAAAATTAATACTTAAGTGCTAAGAAGGAAGAATATAGAGTGTATAAAAGATTGAAATACATCGAACCTGGACTGGTGATCTGTTTCATATATGATAATACACATGTTTCAGTGCTATTCTCTCAGATCATCCTACCCTCGCCTTCTCCCACAGAGTCCAAAAGACTGTTCTATACATCTGTGTCTCTTTTGCTGTCTCACCTATAGGGTTATTGTTACCATCTTTCTAAATTTCATATATATGTATTAGTATACTGTGTTGGTGTTTTTCTTTCTAGCTTACTTCACTCTGTATAATAGGCTCAAGTTTCACCCACCTCATTAGAACTGACTAAAATGTATTCCATGGGGAGGGAGGTGGAAGAGGAGTTCAGGATGGGGAACACGTGTAAACCCGTGGCTGATTCATGTCAATGTATGGTAAAAACCACTAATATTGTAAAGTAATTAGCCTCCAATTAAAATAAATAAATTTTTTAGAAAATAAATAAATTAATTAAAAGATTGTAATAGAGCAATATAAGTTGAATTAGAGGATCATGAAAATTTTCACCAAAAGGAAGAGACATTTTAGTTGAAATCTGAAGCTAAAATGAATCAACTGAAAGAAGAGAAGTGATAAGAACACAACAGAGAAAACAGTGTCAGGCCTGGAGAGTATTTAATCAGGGGTACTGCCAGGAATAGAAGGCAGCTATTCTCTCTGACAAAAATAACAGCAAAATCTTTTTTGATCCACCTCCTAAAGTAATGAAAATAAAAACAAATATAAACAAATGGGACCTAATTAAATTTAAAAGCTTTTGCACAGCAAAGGAAAACATAAAAATGAAAAGACAAAGAGTGGGAGAAAATATTTGCAAATGCAGCAACTGACAAAGGATTAGTCTCCAAAATATACAAAAAGTTCATGCAGTTTTTTGTATTAAAAAAAAAAAACAATCAAAAAATGGGTGGAAGACCTAAATAGACATTTCTCTAAAGAAGCATACAGATGGTTAAAAAGCATATGAAAATATGCTCAATATCATTAATTATCAGAGAAAGGCAAATCAAAACTACAATGAGGTATCACCTCACACAAATCAGAATATACAAAAAAAATCTACAAACAATAAATGCTAGAGTGGGTCTGGCAAAGGAAATCCTCCTACACTATTGGTGGGAATGTAAACTGGTATAAGCACTATAAGGAAACTATAAATAGAGCTACCATATGATCCAGAAATCCTACTCCTGGACATAAATCTGGAGAAAACCATAAATCAAAAAGATACACGCATGCCAGTGTCCATCAAAGCATGGTTTACAATAGACAGACATGGAAGCAGGCTAAATGACGATCAACAGAGGACTGATAAAGAAGATGTGGTACATATATGCAATGGAGTACTACTTAGCCATTAAAAAGAATGAAATAATGCCATTCACAGTAACATGGATGGACCTAGAAACTGTCATACTGAGTGAAGTATGTCAAACAGAGAAAGATAAATATGTGGTATCACATATAGAATCTAATAAGAATAATACAAATGAACTTATTTACAAAATAGAGTCCAAGATGATGAAAACAAATGTGTGGTTACCAAGGAAGGAAAGGGTGGAGGGATAAATAAGGAGGTTGGGAATGATATACACACACACTACTATATGTAAAATGGATAACTAGTCAAGAACCTACTGTGGGCTTTTCTGGTAGCTCAGCTGGTAAAGAATCTGCATGCAATGCAGGAGACCCACTTGATTCCTGGGTCTGGAAGATCCCTTGGAGAAGGGATAGGCTACCCACTCCAGTATTCTTGCCTGGAGAATCCCTGTGGACAGAGAAGTCTGGTGGACTACAGCCCACGGGGTCAGAAAGAGGCAGACACGGCTGAGTGAGCAGCAGTTCCTGAGCAGCTCAGGAACTAAGCACAGAAACCTACTGTAAAGCACAGGGAACTCTGATCCGTACTCTGCAATAACGAATATGGTTCAGAGAAATTCAGTCACTAGTCATGTCCAACTGTTTGTGACCCCATGGACTGCAGCACGCCAGGCCTCCCTGTCCATCACCAACTCCCGGAGTTTACTCCAACTCATGTCCATTGAGTCAGTGATACCATCTAACCATCTCATCTTCCGTCGTCCCCTTCTCTTCCAGCCTTCAATCTTTCCAAGCAAGTGTCTTTTCAAATAAGTCAGCTCTTTGCATCAGGGGGCCAAAGCACTGGAGTTTCAGTTTCAGCATCAGTCCTTCCAATGAATATTCAGGACTGATTTCCTTTAGGATGGACTGGTTGGATCTCATTGCAGTCCAGGGATTCTCAAGAATCCTCTCACAACACCACAATTCAAAAGCATCAATTCTTCAGCACTCAGTTTTCTTTATAGTCCAACTTTCACACCCATAAATGACTATTGGAAAAACCATAGCTTTGGTTAGACCAACACTTGTTGTCAAAGTAATGTCTTTGCTTTTTAATAAGCTGTCTAGGTTGGTCGTAACTTTTCTTCCAAGGAGCAAGTGTCTTTTAATTACATGGCTGCAGTCACCATCTGCAGGGATTCTGGAGCCCCCAAAACTAAAGTCTGTCACCGTTTCCATTGTTTCCCGATCTATTTTCCAGGAAGTGATGGGACCAGATGTCATGATCTTAGTTTCCTGAATGTTGAGTTTTAAGCCAACTTTTTCACTCCTCTTTTACTTTCCTAGAGAGGCTCTTAAGTCATTCTTTGCTTTCTGCCATAAGGGTGGTGTCATCTGCATATCTGAGGTTATTGATTTTTCTCCCGCAATCTTGATTCCAGCTTGTGCTTCATCCAGCCTGGCATTTGACATGATGTATTCCGCATAGAAGTTAAATAAGCAGGGTGACAATATACAGCCTTGACGTAGTCATTTCCCAATTTGGAATCAGTCTGCTGTTCCATGTCCAGTTCTAACTGTTGCTTCTTGACCTGCATACAGATTTCTCAAGAGGCAGGTTATGTGGTCTGGTATTCCCATCTCTTTAAGAATTTTTCAGTTTGTGGTGATCACACAAAGGCTTTGGCATAGTCAATAAAGCAGAAATAGATGTTTTTCTGGAATTCTCTTGCTTTTTCGATGATCCAGCAGATGTTGGCAATTTGATCTCTGGTTCCTCTGCCTTTTCTAAATCCAGCTTGAACATCTGAAAGTTCACAGTTCACGTACTGCTGGAGCCTGGCTTGGAGAATTTTGAGCATTTCTTTGCTAGTGAGTGAGATGAGTACAATTGTGTGGTAGTTTGAGCATTCTTTGGCATTGCCTTTCTTTGGGGTTGGAATGAAAGCTGACCTTTTCCAGTCCTGTGGCCACTGTTGAGTATTCTAATGTTGCTGGCATTTTGAGTGCAGCACTTTCACAGCATCATCTTTTAGGATTTGAAATAGCTCAACTGGAATTCCATCACCTCTACTAGCTTTGTTCATAGTGATGCTTCCTAAGGTCCACTTGACTTTGCATTCCAGGATATCTGGTTCTAGGTGAGCAATCACACCATCGTGATTATCTGGGTCATGAAGATCTGGGTCATGAAGATTTTGTATAGTTCTTCTGTGTATTCTTACCACCTCTTAATACCATCTGCTTCTCTTATGTCCATACCATTTCTGTCCTTTATTGTGCCCATCTTTGCATGAAATGTTGCCTAGGTATCTCTTAATTTTCTTGAAGAGATCTCTAGTCTTTCCCATTTTATTGTTTTCCTTTATTTCTTTGCATTGTTCATTTAGGAAGGCTTTCTTATCTCTCCTTGCTATTTTTTTAAACTCTTCATTCAGATAGGTATATCTTTTCTTTTCTCCTTTGCCTTTCACTTCTCTTCTATTCACAGCTATTTGTAAGCCTTCCTCAGACAAGCATTGTGCCTTTTTGCATTTCTTTTTCTTGGGGATGGTCTTGATCCCCGCCTCCTGTACAGTGTCACAAACCTCCATCCATAGTTCTTCAGACACTCTATCAGATCTAATCCCTTGAATCTATTTGTCGCTTCCACTGTACAATCAGAAGGGATTTGATTTAGGTCATACCTGAATGGTCTAGTGGTTTTCCCTACTTTCTTCAATTTAAGTCTGAATTTGGCCATAAGGAGTTCATGATCTGAGCCACAGTCAGCTCCCAGTCTTGTTTTTGCTGACTGTATAGAGCTTTTCCATCTTTGGCTGCAAAGAATATAATCAATCTTTTTTCAGTGTTGACCATCTGGTAATGTCCATGTGTAGAGTCTTCTCTTGTGTTGTTGGAAGAGGGTGTTTGTATGACCAGTGCGTTCTCTTGGCAAAACTCTATTAACCTTTGCCCTGCTTCATTCTGTACACGAAGGCCAAATTCGCCTGTTACTCCAGGTATTTCTTGACTTCCTACTTTTGCATTCTAGTCCCCTATAATGAAAAGGACATCTTTTTTGGGTGTTAGTTCTAGAAGGTCTTGTAAGTCTTCATAGAACTGTTCAACTTCAGCTTCTTCAGCATTACTGGTCAGGGCATAGATGGATTACTGTGATATTGAATGGTTTGCCTTGGAAATGAACAGAGATCATTCTGTCATTTTTTAAATTGCATCCAAGTAACTGCATTTCAGACTCTTTTGTTGACTATGATGGCTACTCCATTTCTTCTAAGGGATTCTTGCCCACAGTAGGAGATATAAAGATCATCTGAGTTAAAATCACCCATTTCAGTCCATTTTAGTTCACTGATTCCTAAAATGTCAATGTTCACTCTTGTCATCTCCTGTTTGACCACTTCCAATTTGCCTTGATTCATGGGCCTAACATTGCAGGTTCCTGTGCAATATTGCTCTTTACAGTATCGGACTTTACTTCCATCACCAGTCACATCCACAACTGGGTGTTGCTTTTGCTTTGGCTCATCTCTTCATTCTTTCTGGAGTTATCTCCCCACTAATCTCCAGTAGCATGTTGGGTATCTACTAACCTGGGGAGTTCATCTTTTAGTGTCCTATCTTTTTATCTTTTCACAGTGTTCATGGGGTTCTCAAGGCAAGAATACTGAAGTGGTTTGCCATTCCCTTCTCCAGTGGACCACATTTTGTCAGAACGCTCCACCATGACCCATCCATCTAGGGTGACCCTACTCATAGTTTTCTGAGATTGTGGTTTTCAGTCTGTCTGCCCTCTGATGGAGAAGGATAAGAGACTTATGGAAGCTTCCTGATGGGAGAGACTGACTGAGGAGGAAACTGGGTCTTGTTCTGCTGGGCAGGACTATGCTCAGTAAATTTTTAATCCAATTTTCTGTTGATGCGTGGAACTGTGTTCCCTCCCTCCCATAGTTGGGGCTAAACTATGGTAGAAGTAATGAAGATAATGGCGACCTCCTTCAAAAGGTCACATGCATGCACTGATACACTTAATGTCCCCAACTGAGAGAGTCAATTCCTAGGCAGGTTGATAAGAAGTCCAGGGTCCCCAAGGGGAGAGGGGGCTGGGGCTCTCAAAGTGGAGATAGGGGTCTGGAATTCTCATGGAGGAGTAAAGGACAAACTTTTTTTTCCCTCTACATTCCTTGAAAATGAAGTTGCTCAGTCATGTCCGACTCTTTGTGACCCCATGGACTGTAGCCCACCAGGCTCCTCAGTCCATGGAATTTTCCAGGCAAGAGTACTGGAGTGGGTTGCCATTTCCTTCTCCAGGGGATCTTCCCAACCCTGGGATTAAACCTGGGTCTCCCACACGGCAAGCAGACACTTTACCGTCTGAGCCACCAGGGAAGCCCAAGAATTCTGGAGTGAGTTGCCATTCCCTTCTCCAAGAGGTCTTCCCGACCCAGGGATCGAACCCAGGTCTCCCACATTGTAGGCAGACGCTTTACCACCTGAGCCACCAGGAAAGTCCTACATTCCTTAGTCTTAGTCAATTACACAGCTCAGCTTAAACTCTGTACTAGGGATTATACAAGAACACTGTATCCTGCTAGAGGACAGTTTCTCCTTCCTGAAAACCTTATGACTAATCCTGATATCCTAGAATGTATATTATGTGAGTGGGTCTGGTAGGATCTTTCTATTGTTAAACTCTAATTTTGTTATCCTAAAATGTAAATTGTGGAGTGGGTCTGGTAAAATTTTCACAAACTTGAGACATGTTTTTGATTCATTGTAATAACTAATTAAAAGGTATATAACTCCATTGCTAACACTAGCAAGGGGGTACTCTTTCTGCCCCCTCTGATGTCTATGTCAGTAGCCTTCTCTAGTCCTTTTATACTTTAATAAAACACTATTACACAAAAGTTCTGAGTGATCAAGCCTCATCTCTGGCCCCAGAGTGAATTCTTCTCCACCAGAGGCCAAGAATCCCGGCATCTTTCATGGTTCAGCAACAACCTTTCACAACCCTGCAGCAGGCCACCACCGACCCACGCCTCCACCAGAGACTCCTGGACATTCCCAGGCAAGTCTGGGTCAGTGTCTTGTGGGGTCACTGATCCTTTCTCCTGGGTCCTGGTGTGCACATGTTTCTGTCTGTGCCCTCCAAGATTATGTTTCCCCAGTCCTGTGTAAGTTCTGGCAGCTCTATGGTGGGGTTAATGGTGACCTCCTCTAAGAGGACTTACGCCATACCTAGGTCTGCTGCACCCAGAGCCGCTGCCTCCGCCGCAGTCCACTGCCAACCTGTACCTCCGCAGGAGACACTCAAACACAGTTCTGTCTCAGTCCCCATGGGGTCTCTGGGTCCTGGTGCACACAAGATTTGTTTGAGCCCTCTGAGCATCTCTGGCAGGTATGTGTTTGATTCTAAATGCTATTTTGCCCCTCCTACCTTCTTGCTGGGGCCTCTCCTTTGCCCTTGGACGTGGGGTATCTCCTCACAGCCGCTCCAGCGCCACGCAGCCACCGCTCCAGCGCCTACCATCTTGCTGAGGCGTCTTTGCCCTTGGACAGGCTTATATCCTCACAGTTGCTCGAGCCACACAGCGGTAAGAGAATCTAAAAAAGAGTGGATATGTATGTGTATAATTGATTCTCTTTGCTATACAGTAGAAACTAACACAAGACTAAATCAACTATACTCTAACAGAAATGAATTTTAAAAAAATAATAAGAGAGAAGCACCATTCTGATCCCGAGGATGGTGCTATTTCTTTGACACCGGACTACTGAGAGCCATTCATTCTTCATTAAACAAGCCATTACATGGAGTATGCAGACTTGTCTCCATGCCCCATTTAGCTGATATATCCTTGATAAGCCAGCAGGCCCTATGTTGTAATACCCAGAGCTTTTGCTTGCCTGAACAGCATTCTTGTGGTGAATTAGAAAAACACACCACTCTCTTGGCTGATTAATCCCTGAGGACTTGAAGCTTGTGCAAAGTAAAAGGAATTGTTAGCCTGCAAATATAGGCACATGTCAGGGTCCATGGCAGGGCTAGCATGAATGTTATTTCCCCACTAGACTCTTGAAGAGTGCAATGCTCAGTCCTAAGCAGTGACCCTGATGGCATAAATCTAACTTGCTGAAATCTCCCTACTGTGAACACAATCTCCAGATCACAACCCTCTCTGTAGGAGAGACCAAACCAGAGGATAGGTTGGAGAGGCCTGAAAGCATCCAAGCAGAGCTTCTTGATGGCTTTCAAGTACTAAACTGAGAGTAAGAGGACCTAGACTAGGCCCTGTGACACCAGAAATGCCTATTTCTGTAGCTTGGTTAATTTCACCATTTATTAAAATGATCCTCTGACATTCACAATGTACAAGTTTTGGTCAATATGTAAATTTAGGGACCATCCCTAAATCCTTATTCAAGGTAACTGTTTTATTACATCATTCCTCAGGATAAGCAGTATCACCTAGACTCGAACCAAATTGTGCATTCTTGAATGTCTGTATCCAAAAGGAAGGATATTTTACATAACAGCATGTCAAACCCAGTATTACCTTTCAGTGAGTGCTGTAATTTAATTTTTTTCTCTTTTTTAATGTCTGCCATAGGCCTTGAGTAATATACATATATATATATATATATAAATTCTGTAAAAGATAAACTTGTCCTCAAGGAGCCTATAGCCAATTTGTGGAGATATTTAAGCAGGTGCCTATTAGGTACATAAAAAGAACACTTAGCCCTTCCCCAGAGAACCAGAACAATGTTCCCAGGGAAGTGAAGTGAAAGCTGAGACTAATGCCAAGTACTATGCTAGGCTCCTTGAGGATTCAAAAGTGAATAAAGTACCTGCCTTTAAAAGATCTATAGGCTAAAGGAGAAGAGAACTATTAAAATACTTAGTTCCCAAATAACTGGTCAAGGAGGATGTATGGCAGGTGATGGAGCAACTATCTGGAGTGGGATGCAATGGCCATGATGGAGGTTCTGCAGAGGGGGCATTTGAACATGAGCTTGAGGAATAAGTGGGGACGCAGCAAGGGGAGATAATAGGGATGATAACATATGCAGGAAAAACAAAGGTCATGAGCAGAGCATGTGGGTGTGAATGGGCAAGCCCAGGTGGGGACAAGTCACCAGCTCAGAGCAAGGAAGGGAGCAGAGCATACAGGGAGGCGAGTAGGCACACCTTACTGACTGGTTTGTTGCTTGTTCTTTGGCACTGAAAAGCAATTCTGCCTGATCCTCACCTAATTGTCAACCCTGGCATGGAAATAACTGCAAAAGAATGATTGCAGTGTCATTTATAAAACACACATTAAAAATACCAAGAGGGTTTTTCTTTTCCTATCTGTAAAACCCTTGGTTTGAAAGATAGGGCAGGGCCCATTTGTAGAGATTCAGAAGCAAGCTGTACTGATATCTTATGCAACAACCTAAATACCATAGCAGATGATGTCAGCTATAAATGCCCTATAAATGGAGCAAGACTTCAGGTGCATCTGAACAATTTATCTGCATTGATATCCACTGCTACAAACATGGCTGTCTCGGTGCTTCGGCTGACAGTTGTCTGGGGACTGCTTGTCTTAATCCTGACTTGCCAGGCTGGTAAGTACTTTAAGTCTCAGCTCATGCCTTGTGCAGTAGTTAGCCATGACTGGAGGCAGTCAGCGGCACTGATCTGGAACATGCAGAGGAATGAGGGGAACTTAGGGCACAGCAGAAAGAGCACTGGCCTGGGAGACAGAGGCAGATTTAACAAAAAGCAAGTAGGATTTTTATTCAAATGTGCTTCAGTTACAGCCTCTATCCTCAGTGAATGTATGAAGTTTAGAATGATTTTTTTTTTCTTATATCCTCACGTGATATAGTGACACTATTATACTATAAATTCCTTGAAAGCTGGGGGCATTTTTTTTTAATGACTGTAACTAATAATATTCAAAAGTGAAGAGTCTAGAATAAGACTCCTGGGCCTGGCTCCACCACTAATCAGAAATGTGACTCAGGAACACTGTTTAACCTCTATGGGCCTCACACTTAAAAGGGAGTATCAGTAGTTAACTTTCTCATTTAGCTGTCATGAAAATTAAAGATAAAACATTCTGTTCCATAATAAACACCAACATTAACCATTATTGTTACATATTATCTCATTTGATTCTCATAATCCTTTTAAGTAAACATGCACAGTTTTATCATTTCCCTTTTTGCAGGTGAATAAACCAGGCTTGCAGAGGGAAAGTTACTTGAGCATTGACACAGGCAGAAGTGGCACATCTGGGACTGAAACCCAAGTCTTTAGATTCTTTCTATTATAAAGCATCTACTTCTTTCATGTCTGTTCTAAGCACGCAGAGGACCACAAGGCAGCTTGCAGAAGTCTCATTAATTAATTTTTGGTCTACAGAAGACAATGAGCTCTTAATCTGTCTCCATTCAGAATGACAGGTCAGAAAATACAGACAGTGCTAATTAGTAATAGAACCTTCTGAGCTATTCTAAATATAATTTGGCAGAACTCACAACCTCGGTCACCCACTGTCCACTGGTACAATATATGGGTAGACACTCCAACAGAGCTATGGCAGGGGGAGCCTCAGAGATTACTGTGTGCAACTGGTTCTTTGGTTTTGGTTTTACTCACTAAGGCATGTCTGACTCTTCCCAACCCCATGGACTGTAGCCTGCCAGGCTCCTCTGTCCATGGGATTTCCCAGACAAGAATACTGGAATGGGTTGCCATTTCCTTCTCCAGGGAGTCTTCCTGACCCAGGAATTGAACCCATGTCTCCTGCATTGCAGGAAGATTCTTTACCACCAAGCCACCTGGGAAGCCCACTGTGTCCATCTACCCCTAAGTAATCACTGTGATAAAGCGAAAAGTGAGATTTATTTCCTAGAGACCAGTCCCAGGTCTGTCTCTCATGAACACTGAAACTGGTTAAACAGTTCACTGCTTTGAACCTCAGTTTCCTCATCTGTAAAACAGGATAATTATCAACTTCACCAGGTAAAATGAACATGCTTTTATAATCACTTTATAAGCTACAAAAACTATAGAAATATCAGCATTATTGTTTCTCAGAACTTTATGATTATACTAAGAAACACAATTAGGTATTAATGTAAATAAATGCTGCTAAAATATTAAGAAATTTGAAAAATTTGGAAAATAATAAAAATTAAGAAATTTGACATACCAGAAAAAAATTATCAAAGCAAATAGTTGAACATTTTCTCCTTTCAAATATAAAATGGGGTAGCTTCTATTTGGGCTTCCCTAGTGGCTCAGATGGTAAAGAATCCGCCTGCAATGCCAGTGACCCATTTTGACCCCTGGGTTGGGAAGATCCCCTGGAGAAGGGAATGGCCACCCACTCCAGTAATATACACACATATATATGATATACAAAGATATATCAAGTATCCTTCCATCTTGACAAGAACACAATGAAGAAACAGAGGCAGCGTAGTTAAACATTGGTTACATGGTGAATTTTTTGCTGAAGACAAGAATCAAACTCAGGTATACAGGACTTCAAAACATCACCCACCACACTGTAATACCTCTGAGAGCAGAGCCAAGGATTTGATCTTCACACACTCTCTAAGCCAGGGCTCCTTGTATTTTGAAAACTTAGCATCATGTTAAAATAAAAAGTTACAACAAAAATAATAAAATTAAATTGTTATGCAAGTAGGCAGGTAGGAACCAGAGAAAAGAACTCACTTTTTTTTTTCAAGTTTGAATATTCCTTTGATTTTATTTTTTATTTTATTTTTTTCATTTATTTTTATTAGTTGGAGGCTAATTACTTTACAATATTAGAAAGATGGTAATGATAACCCTATATGCAAAACAGAAAAAGAGACACAGATGTACAGAACAGACTTTTGGACTCTGTGGGAGAAGGCAAGGGTGGGATGTTTTGAGAGAACAGCATCGAAACATGTATATTATCTATGGTGAAAAAGAACTCACTCTTCATGGAAGGAATTTCAGTTTGCAGCTGGTAAATGTCTCCAGAGAACAACTGCTTGAAGGCAGGATTTCATGTAAGAAACACGTTCTGTAAAATTTGGGGGGTGGGGGGGAATTAGATTCAAACCCTGGTTCATCCACTTTCTAGATCTGTGACTTTAGGTGAGTCATTTATTTTCTCTGAGCATCTGTCTTCTCTCCTATAAAACTGTAATCCTATCACTAAATTGAATAAAGATCAGGAAAGTGATGAATGTACATCCTAGTACTTACACATCACAAATATGCCTTCTCTTTCCTTCCCCTTCCTGTAATGAAAACAAAGCAATTCTGGTCTCCGTGGTTGCCCTGCCCTTTATGTAAGGATCATGTCCATGTACATCCATTTTTGCCTTAACTTTTAGCAGCATACGTATGTACACAATAGTAGGCTCAATAACACATATTGAATGTAAAAACCAACAGCTGAATAAATACTTGGTGGTTAGTATATTGATCTTGTCTTTAGGTCTCAAACTATTGAATCTTTTTTTGTGGCAAAGGAAAAAATAAATGTTTGCAGAATAGAAAGCCATATTTTTTACTAAGAGTCTCTATTTTAGGATATGATATAAATGCAACTCTTCTCGTTAATTGATAGCCTCCGCACCAAAAGTTAGTTACATCTCCTTCATTCAGAGTCATGGGGTACACTATCTAGAGGGTGGGACTTCTTGAGTCAAAATTTGTGGTAAGATTGACATAAAACATAGGGCACCCAGTTAAAGTTGAATTTCCAATAAATAACAATTTTCTATTTTAGGTTAGGTATGTTCTAAATATTTCACAGGTCATTCTTATACTAAAAACATATTGTTGTTTATCTGACATTCAGTTTTAAGTGGGCATCTGTGTTTTTGTTTACCAAATCTGCTAGCACTACTTGTGAGGCTACAGTTAAATCAAAAGATAAAGGGTCCTACTTCATCCTGACACCAGGGTCCAAAGGGGAGGCCATTTGTACCTTCTAAATGCCTCTCTGCATTGCTTTTAATCCCCCGAACCTGTTAGACCACTAAGGAAAGCCAGATCCACCAAAGGGACCTTGCATGTCACCAACTTCACTTTCTGGATCTTTGGCCTCATTCCAAAAGGCACTTGATTAAATAAATATCAAAAGTAAGAGATCTAGAACCTGTTGTACACAGTAACCTAAGTCAGAAACAGAAAAACAAATATCATACATTAACACATACATATGGAATCTAGAAAAATGGTACTGATGAACCTATTTGCAGGGCAGGAATAGAGACGCAGAGGTAGAGAACAGACTTGTGGACACAGCAGGGGAAGGAGAGAGTGGGGCAAATTGAGTAACATTGAAGCATATACATTACCTTATGTAAAATAAATAGCTAATGGGAACTTGCTGTGTAACACAAGGAGCTCAATCCAGTGCTCTGTGGCGACATCCAGAGATGTGGGTTGGGGTGGGGGATGGAAGGAACTTTCAAGAGGGAGGGGGTATATGTATACTTATGACTGATTCAGGTTGTTGTATGGCAGAAACCAACACATTGTAAAACAATTATCCTCAAATGAAAACTGTTTTTAAAAAAGTAAGAGACCCGCAGTTAAAATCACATCTTTTCCTGCTATTTGTAAGATCTTCTGCAAGTCACCCAGTGTTCCCAGATTCTGAGTCCAGTGAGCTAAAATCTGCACACTCCAAAAGACTGATCAAACTTAAAATTACATATAGATGCAAAATCATTATTTACAGAACTATCACATGCTGGGATACAAATGACAGAATTTCTCTTTGTCATCATAATACTTTTAGTCTTTTAACACACATGTAGTTAATTCATACCTTTTTTGTCCAAGACTATGCAGTTCATCACAGAGTGCTTTAGAACCCAGGTTTTAATACCAGACAAACATGGGGCTGAATTCTGATTCTACAACTTCAACACTGTTACTTTGGTCCCCTTCTAGACCTCTCTCAACTTCCACTTCTTTACCTTTAACTTGGGATAATAATGTTGCCTCCCTCATAGGGTTGCTGGGTGAATAAAATGAGACAATGAACATAGATTGCCTGTCCCAGGATTGCCTGTCCTATGTGCTCAGCAAATGCTACCTATTATTATATCATCCTCCTCATTATCACTTCCAGAGGTTCAGAGATTACGTGAGAAAAATACACTAAAACCAAGCATCCTGTATTTCAGTCCCAGCACTGGTGTTTACTAGCTGCTTTAACTCTGAACAAGTAACAACTTCTGTGAGCTTCGGTTTTCTCATCCAGAAAGAGAACCCATGTCTACTTAAGCATCAGTATCTGTGAGTTTGCTTGTTTTAGGAATAAATGGCATAATGCACATGAAGACAATAGGCAGGCATTAGATGTGCCATAAATATAATTATATGAGGTTATATAATGGGGGGGGGCGTATAAAGGGTCCTAGGATTCCCTACAATGAAAGAAACTTCCTTATCTTTTTGCTGAGAATCAACCCCGAGATTCCATTTTGTTTTTCAGATGACAAACCAGAGGGCAAGCCAGATGAGCAGCCACATATCTCAGGCAAAAATTCAGAGCCAGAGATCCCAAAATTCCTAAACCTTTTGGGCTCGGAGATTATTGAGAATGCTGTGGAGTTCATCCTCCGCTCCATGACGAGGAGCACGTAAGCACTGAGACAAACCTTGCTTTTGTCCAGTTGGCTGTTGGTAATGACCACATTGCATTAAAATGAATGAGAAACAAAATTACATGCATGCCAATGTACTGTTTTAATTGAAAAGTTGCCTACCTTAACATATATTTGCATCTGCATGGACTTCCCTAAACTCTTTGGGGGTGAGAACATTCCCAAGGGATTTATGAAACAAGGGGATCCATAAAATATGTTTTATTTCAAGACCAAGTGGGGGGAAGAAGAGCACCAGACCAACAGGCAGAAAACTAGGTTCTGGTCTTGACACAGGTGTTACTTACGGTTCTGCAGTTGGACTCTCCCTCTCTGTGTGCCTCAGTTGGCTAATCTGTAAAGTTAAAAGACCCACCCAATGCAGACACAGTAATTCTCTGATGAAGGTGGTGGGTAGGGATGTGCTCAGTAGTAAGGGGTATGAGGAGTTCTGTCTTTATTTTCTAGTTTGAGTAATTTAGGAGGGTTAGCCGACACAGTAACTATCTCTCCTTCAAGGCAACCTAGAGAACCTCTCTGAGGAGGGAGGGTTTGCCTTGATCTTGAGAGACTGCCTTGCTGGCAAATTCCACAGCCCAGAATCTTCCCGTGATTTTCAACCTGCTTCCAAGCTCCTGTGCCCAACTCCTAATACATCCTACCCAGATTTACATAGCTCTGGTTTCTCTATCTACTTCACCCTGTTCTTCATTCTGACATCAACCTCTCCCAGTTCAGCTCGCCAGGGTCTAATTTGTTTTCCTGAATTTCTAGGTGCAAACCTCTCTGAGACTCTGCTCTCTAATTCTCTCTTTACAACACCCTAAGCAGAGTTTGACAAAGTACAGACATTACTTACCTGCTTAAGAATCTCCTGGAGAACTTTACAAAACGCGCACCCCTTCATCCCATGTTGCACCTTCCTGGGGCAAAGCTGCAGGTTTGCATTTTAACAACCTTTCAGGTTATTCTAATGTTAATTAACCATTGATTGGATGCTCTGAGCTACATGGCTGGGTCTTAAAGCTGCACATCACCTTTAAATTTATATTCACATTTTGTGTAGCTGTGAATCTTTCTATTTTTCTAGGGACAGTGCTTCTGACTTTATAAGATTCTCAAAATAGTCTATAACCAGTGACAGATTAAGGGCCACTTCTGTATAGAAGTGATCAGGGGCCATTTTGTAATGCCCAATCTGCTTAAATTGATATATTACAATCAGGTGAATGGGGAGGAATCTGCGTACAATCAAGAACAAACTGTTAAAACTTAAAGGTGTTTATTTTGTGTTTTCATTTTTCCTATCATGGATGCTTTTGCAACTGTCGAGTTCCCACGACTGTTCATGTAAACAAGGAAAAAACTGACAAGGAAAAGAATAAGAGCAACACTCTTCATCTACAAAATACAGATTAGACTCCAGTTGAATACAAATTGTTATAAATTATAACAATAGCAGTGCAAAGAATCAGGACAATAATAATTCCTTTTATTCCTTCCCTGGGGAATTCCCTAGAAATATATATATATATAATAAAATAGCACTTGTTTTCTCTGTTAACTCAAACTTGAGGGACCTTCATTAAAGATACAGCAGTCCTTGCTCAAGAGAACACATCTAACTGCCCTCCCTCTGTCCAAGAAAATACCATTAAAAAAAAAAAAAGAAAATACCATAAATATGGCAGAGGATGAGGAGTGGGAAGAGACCCTCAAGAACTATACCTAAGAACTTAATGTATGCTTAGGAAAGTAGGGGGAGGAATTGTGAAGGAAAAAACTAGACTATAAGTCTAGAAGTCTCCTCAAAGAAATTGCAGTCCTTATTGTATAAGATGACATGAGCATATCTAGTGATAACTAAAATGTTTAGGTAAATGTCAGTCAACCCTCACAGTGAAGGGTCTAAGGAAAGGAGCTGGCACTGGGCAAGGATGCTTAGGGGAGTGTTTCTGGCAAAAGCAAGGTGTACTTTGGGTCTTAAAGGGCTTGATGAGATTTGATTAGAAGAGAGAATGACAAGAACAATGGAACCTCATAAAGATAGAAGTTTTGCTTTGTTTACTCCTGTGTATATGATGCCTACATACCATGTCAATCACGTAACAAATGCTGGGCATGTGCTTTCAGGACAGTGAATTGACCATCTCACTCCCTCCACTTACCCTCTGGGTAAACTTAAGAACTATATGAACTGCATTCTGGTCACCACTGATCTAAAAATATCCATATTCTTAATTCCTCTGGCCCTTTGAGAAGCCTCCAATTCTTGTGAATTTCACCCTGACCCCCAGGTTTCCATGACACAACATTTTCCTTGTTCTCTCCCTACCACAAAACTTTCTTTCTTTTTTTTTTTCTTATTTATTTTTTTTCTTATTTTTTTTTCCATTTTTTTTTTTTATTAGTTGGAGGCTAATTACTTCACAACATTTCAGTGGGTTTTGTCATACATTGACATGAATCAGCCATGGAGTTACATGTATTCCCCATCCCGATCCCCCCTCCCACCTCCCTCTCCACCCAATTCCTCTGGGTCTTCCCAGTGCACCAGGCCAGAGCACTTGTCTCATGCATCCCACCTGGGCTGGTGATCTGTTTCACTATAGATAATATACATGCTGTTCTTTCGAAACATCCCACCCTCACCTTCTCCCAAAAGATGCTCAACATCACTCATTATCAGAGAAATGCAAATCAAAACCACAATGAGGTACCATTACACGCCAGTCAGGATGGCTGCTATCCAAAAGTCTACAAGCAATAAATGCTGGAGAGGGTGTGGAGAAAAGGGAACCCTCTTACACTGTTGGTGGGAATGCAAACTAGTACAGCCACTATGGAAAACAGTGTGGAGATTTCTTAAAAAACTGGAAATAGAACTGCCATATGACCCAGCAATACCACTTCTGGGCATACACACTGAGGAAACCAGATCTGAAAGAGACACGTGCACCCCAATGTTCATCGCAGCACTGTTTATAATAGCCAGGACATGGAAGCAACCTAGATGCCCATCAGCAGACGAATGGATAAGGAAGCTGTGGTACATATACACCATGGAATATTACTCAGCTGTTAAAAAGAATTCATTTGAATCAGTTCTAATGAGATGGATGAAACTGGAGCCCATTATACAGAGTGAAGTAAGCCAGAAACCTTTCTTTCTTATTCCTTCTATTTGACTTTTCATGCATCTTTACCTTAAACATCATTGCTACTCAAGGTTCCAAATGTAGAGCCTCCCTGATTTTTCACCTCCCAGCTTCCATATTAGGAATATTACTTACAGTCTGATGTGTTCCTAATACAGATGTCTATTCTTTTCCCTGAGCTACATAATGTAACAATTAATGGGTTGCTACAAAAACCTTATTTAGGTTTTCACCAATACATCAAATTCAGCTGGTCTAAACCCAATCCCATCATCTCACTTACAAACCTGCTCCTCTTCATTTTTACCTTGTCTCAGCAAATCACATTTCCATCTATGCAGAATCTAGACACCTCAGGTCTTCTTTGGTTCTTCCTGCTCATCACCACTTCCATCTAGTTGCTAAATTTTCTAAGTTTTTCTTAGGGCTTCCCGGGTGGCTCAGCAGTAAAGAATTCACCTGCCAATGCAGGAAATGCAGATTCAATCCCTGGGTCGGGAAGATCCCATGGAGAAAGAAATGGCAACCCAATCCAGTATTCTTGCCTGGGAAATCCCATGGACAGAGGAGCCTGGTGGGCTATAGTCCATGGGGTTGAAAAGAGTTGGACACAACTTAGTGACTAAACAACAAGTTTTTCTTCCTATACCATTCCTTTTCATCAACTCCACTGACTAGTAGGGCTAGTTGAGTCCGTCATCATCTCTTTCCAGAGCTCTCCTCATTGGATCTATCATTAGTTACACTGTTTCTGTCTCTGCCCACTCCAACCCATCCTCTACCTATCTACAAATTTGATGCTATCACTGCCATGCTTGAAATCCTTTCAGTGCACTTCCACTGCCTGCAAAATCAGAGCAAATGCATCAGCTGATGCTAAAGGGCCTTCCCTGATGCCAATATATCTTTCAGTCAAATCTCTCACTTCTGAAGCCACACACCTGATGCCCCAGTGACAAGTAATTTCTGTTTCAGAACAGATAATGTTTGTTTAAATCTCCAGTTATCTTTGCACAGGATTTTCTGTCATCAGTACCTCACCTTCAAACCCCAGCTCCACTCTGTTCACCTGCTAAGTCTAATCACTTTGTAAAATCCAGTCCAAAGACAAGCTCTGTGAAGATATCACAGACCCCTACTATTAGAAAATTCAGATATTCAGATGCTGGGATTTCATAATGCCATTGCAGGAAGGCAAATTCCTGCAACGGCATTATGAAGGCATACGTCTTTTCTTACCTCACTGTTTTAAATTATTTGTCTCTGAATGCATCTGTTTTCTCCACCAGACAAGAATATCCTCACAGACCCTATTTTTTTCTTTTATCTTCTCAACAGCTACCCCACAGCCAATTCTTAAACAGTATAGAAACGTCTGGCATTAATTCATGCTTCTGGCAACCCAAGTTTTAGACTCTGCTTTGCAATTTACCAGCCATGTGACTTGAACAGGTTGTTTGATCTCTATGAGCTTCAGAAGTCTTTTCATATGTAAAAATTATCACTTACTTATTCAACAAATATTTATTAATTCATACTATATGACAGGTATTATTCTAGGTATTGGGGATGTATTACGAAACAAATAGATTAAAATATCTATCTTTATAGAGTTTAGATAAGACTAGATACCAAACTAATAGATTTCTTGGCAGAATTAAAGAGATAATTATGCATGCATGACTTGTCAAATATGAACTACTGTAGAAATCTTAGATCTTATGATTTTACGACACAGGAAAACCTAGAGAAGGAAAGTATTGCTCAAATATTATAAATTAGTGATCTTTTTAACATTCCTGATCAGTCTAAATCATAATTCATTTTTTTCTCTTTATTTTTTTCAAGAGAATTTTGGGAACATGGTGATAAACAAGGAGAACATTCATCAAAGTGACTTTCTCAGGTGATTTTAACTTAAAAACTTACAACCAAAAAATAGTATACTGAATATAGCAAAAAAGGTGTGTTTTTGTGTCTCTTTTTGCTTTGTTCTTGCATTGTTTTTTAAAAATAATTTTAAATAGATGTGTTTTTACTATCTCAAAGTCACAGACTTGGTAAGATTCTCTTAAGGGAAGAAGCTCAATCGTGGGGTGAAACAAGTAAGCACTGAAGTGAGGAGACCTGGTCTTGTCCCAACTCTGCTTGGAACTGATTTGTGCAAGTTCTGCCTGTGAAAGGAGAAGCTTATATGCACTCAAGTCTAAGGACCTATGAAATCATGGAGTTAGTTACTCATGAGAATAAGATTTACAGAAACTAATTCCAGCGGAAAGAACTAAAATAAGCTCTCTAATTTATATGAAAACAGTCTGGTTTGTGTTCAGAGATACCTGCTGGTTCCTTATCCAGTTCTCTCTTGAGAATGGATATTGAAATATAAATACAGAAATGTTAGACCTGGGGAAGGAATTCTATAAGTAACTAGCATGAACTACTTTAGTTTTAGGTTTAGGTTTAGGCATTAAGCTAAGTGCTACATATGTGTTACCTAATTTAATTCTAACATTCTCTGTGAAAGATAGGTATTGTCATTCTAAAATTTTATAAATAGGGAAACCAAAGCTCAGGGAGCTTAATTAATGTGATCTGAACTCAAGCAGCGAGTCCATAGTCTGTTCTCCACCACTAAGCAATAGACCTCACTGGAGAACACAGAACAGTGACAAAACTGTGTGATTTTAGACATGCCTCGAGGTGTGCATAGAAATAATACACTGCCCCTTTTGTTAGTTGAGTTATATACATCTCTGGGATGCATATTTATATATGTATAAGTAGATATATAAAGAAACCATCTTTCTCCTATAACATATGCCTCTTTCTTAAACAGTCCTTTAACGCTCGTTTAACCCATGCCTACTATGTGTCAAATTCTGTCAATGCTACCAAGATAAATAACACTGTCCCATCATTAAGAAGTTTCTAGTTTGGACTATCACCTAGCACAGTGCACTCCAGGACTGTGCAGGGAAACGGTCAAGTTCTCGTACCAGTGCCGTGAATATGCCTTGTAGAAAGGATATAAAAAGGAAGACCTGGAGGAAGGAGTGGGCATTAGAAGGGCTTTGCAAGAAGGTGCATTTCCGTATACAGTCTCAGATAATGAGCAGAAAGGGGCAAGTTCTCATAAACAAATCATCTAATAATCGGACACCTAATTAATCTGAGATCCTCACAACCTCTGCTTAATCACATTGACACAATTTCTGTATGTTAATAGCCTTACAATCTTACCTCCTAATGTCCTGCGTCACTTGAAATTATGGGGATTTAAGTCTCCCAATGTCTTAAGTCATTTGACATTTAACACACCTTTCTTATGTTAAAATAAGAATCTGATGAGTCTCACTAAGGTTATAAGAGAAGTAAAAGATGGCAAAGCACTTTGCAAGTTCTCAATATCTATGTACATTTTTTTTAGTTTAGAAAAGGTGTAACTGACACACCAGATGACATGTTTAGACTTGCTGAGTCAGAACTTCCTCAGGAGGGAGCTAAAAAAATAAATTTCATAGGAAATCCTTAAGCAGCCAATGAGCAAAACTACAGATGGGCAAGATGCCTCTCAGTATCTACTCCAAGAAGCCTGATGGGAAATGTTTCTTTTAGAATTTAGAGCAAGAAAAAAAATGAGCCTTCCCTAAGGACTGCTTCCTCATTTCTGGTTATAAGATTTATGTAGCTTGGTCTATTTCATTTATTTTTCCTGTCTATCCAGAAACTCAAAGAAAAACTGATGACTCAGTTTATCCCAGTGTTTAACATATGTGCCTTCTCCCTTCATTCCTATTGTTGATTCTTGCCTCATATATCTTTTATTTTCATTTTTGTTGCTGTTGCTTGTTTTTTCAAATATATATTATAGTTGATTTCATTATAATAAATCATCTCATGTTCTACAGTACAGAGACATAAAAATGTTTGTGTTTTTCCTAGGTCTTAAGCCCTCTCTAGCTGGTAATTGATTCCCTGTGTCTGGTTTGTTTCTAAGGACACACCTATACGGCTCCAGAATTAGCCAAGGGCAACCAAATCCTGCTTTTCCAGTTCTGTTTCACAAGTCCTCCAGGACAGAGGATTCAAAGCGGCTCCCAGCGAGTGCTCAGAATTCAGGCCCTGGCTTCAACCAAACACAGCTTATTCTGAACATCCTGACTTTGCAATTTTGCTTCTAGAAGTCAAAATAAATATGTCCACCATAGGTCATAAATCCTAGTTCATTAAGGTTTTTGTTGGTAGAAGTAATTTTTCCTGAACATGTTTACAGCTTTTAATGATGCAAAAAATATGAAATATATAAAAATTATTATCCAGAATTACTGAAGAACATTTCAAATTAAGAGAACTAAATTTTGGATAATGTTAGTCCAAAGTCTCAGAACCAGTAAATGACAGAAAAAGTATTTGAACCTGACTCCAAAGAACAAGCCCTTAATCCCTAAAAATGTATGAAATTTCAGAGTTAAAGGTTTTTGGAAAAGTCTTTCAAAAAATCTGAACCCATGTTGTTGGCCTAGTAAACTGAAATCTGACCTTTAAAAAAAAAAGTAACAAGGTTATTGGTGTTCCACAGTCCTCATTGGGTTTCCCTAGTGGCTCAGCAGTAAAGAATCTACCTGCAACACAGGAGAAACACAGGATCAGGAAGATCACTTGGAAAAGGAAATGGTGACCTAAGTGGGTTGCCTGAAAAAACCCCAGGGACAGAGGAGGTTGCAACAGTCAGACGTGATTTAGTGACTAAACCACTACTCCCACCAGTTTGTGTTATTCTCATGGAATAGCAGAGTGCCCTTGAAGACGCTTGAAAAGAGTGCATGGAAGAATTTTGGCAAGTCTAGTGCAGTCTTATCATTTCTTCTACAACCTTGTTACACAGATGTGGGTCCTCAGTGGCCACTGGTGCAGTTCTTGCCCACTTGGTCATAAAGAATTGAACCACTGTCAAATCTAACCCAGCTGAGCCAGGAAGATTCTCCCAGAATTATTTAATGTGGACAGTAAGACAAGACTGAAACCATAAAGCACAATGACAATTATGGCATTAACTGCACTCTACAGCTCTACAGCATATAGCACGCTAGCCTAGAATAAAAGATCTATGTGCGTCTGTCCTGGATCCTGTTCTTCCCAAGCATTACTCCAGTGTATTTTCAATAAATCTTTTGTTTGTTTGTCTTCCTTTAAGCTAGGATAGGTGTGCATGCAACACAAAGAAACTTTCATAATGCAGATAGCTAAGCAAAGAGTGAATACCTACTAAATACTGAAAAATACATTACTTTCTACCATAAATTTAGATAATCCACCTTCTGCATTTTCCAAAGACTTCCAGTTTTTTATTCCCAACTGCACTGACATTTAATAAACATTGTGTAAATTTAAGATATACAATGTGTTGATCTGATAGACATGTATACTGCAAAATGATTACCATGAAAAGGTTGGTTAACACATTCATGACTTCACATGGTTACCTTTTTTTTTAATTTTGTTTTTTAATTTATTTTTTGGCCATGTGCAGCAAGTGGGATCTTAGTTCCCTGACCAGGGATGGACCGCCACGTCTCCTGCAGTGAAAGTACATTCTTAACCCCTGGACCTCCAGGGAAGTCCATACAGTGAGAACATTTAAGATCTACTTTCTTAGCAACTTTCAAGTACACAATACAGTATTATTAACTATCGTACTATGCTGTATATTAGATCCCCAACTTATTGATATTATAACTGGAAGTTTGTAAACTTTGACCAGCTTCACCCATTTCTCTCACCACCTCCTCTGGCCCTGGCAACCACCAATTTACTCTCTACTTGAATGACTTCCCTTTTTTTTTTTTTTTTAAGATTTCAACATACATGGGGTCATACGATATTTGTCTTCCTTTGTCTAACTTGAGCTTCCCTGATAGCTCAGCAGGTAAAGAATCCACCTGCAATGCAGGAGACACTAGTTTGATTTCTGGATCAGGAAGATCTGCTGGAGAAGTAAATGGCTACTCACTCCAGTATTCTTGTCTAACTTACTTCACTTTAGCATAACATCATCACAATTCATCTGGTGGTTTAGCCCCTCAGTCGTGTCCAACTCTTACCATCCCATAGACTGTAGGCCTCCAGGCTCCTCTGTCCATAGTATTTTCCAGGCAAGAATACTAGAGTGGGCTGCCATTTCCTTCTCCAGAGGATCTTCCCAACCCAGTGATCAGACAAAGGTCTCCTGCACTGCAGGTAACTTCTTTACCAACTGAGCTACCAGGGAAATTTTGTTGCAAATGGCAGGATTTCCTTTTTTCTAAGGTTGAACAATATTATATATATATATACACATATATATATATATGTATATATACACACACACCACATCTTCTTTATCCATTCATCCACTGACAGGCATAGGCTATTTCTATGTCTTGTATATTGTAACTAACGTTGCAATGAATATGGAGGTACAGATATTTCTTTGAGATAATGATTTTATTTCCTTTGATATACATCCCGAAGTAGGATTGCTGGATCGTGTGGTAGTTCTGTTTTTATTTTTTTGAGGAAACTGCATACTGTTTTCCTTTATGACTACACCAATTTATACCCCCACCAACAGTGCACAAAGGTTCCCTTTTCTCCATATCCTTGCCAGCACTTGTTATCTCTTATCTTTGATGATAGCCGTTTCAACAGGTGTGAGGTGATATCTCATCATGGCCTTGTTTTGTATTTCCCTGATGATTAGTGATGTTGAGCACCTTGTCATATACCTGTCAGCCATTTTTATGTCTTCTTTGGAAAAAATGTCTCTTCAGGTCCTTTTCCCATTTTTTAAATAAAAAAAAAAAATTTGTTTTTGCCGATGATCACTATGAGTTCCTTATCTATTTTGGAAGTTAACCCCTTACCAGATATAAGATTGCAAATATTTTCTCCCATTTGGTGCTTCCCTTGTGGCTTAGCTGGTAAAGAATCTACCTGCAATGTGGGAGACCTGGGTTCGATCCCTGGGTTGGGGAGATCTCCTGGAGAAGGGAAAGGTTACCCACTCCAGTATTCTGGCCTGGAGAATTCCATGGACTGTATAGTCCAAGAATTTGCAGAGTCAGACATGACTGAGCGACCTTCACTTTCACTTTTCACTTCTCCCATCCCACAGGTTACCTTTTCATTTTGTTTATCATTTCAAAACTAAGCTAAATTTAAACATCACATCATCTTAAAGTTATCTAAGATTTCTATTATATTCAGCATCTGACATGCAGACTGCTTCTTCCCAACAAATATGATCCCAGAATCCTCCTTCAGATCTGAGTGCCTAATCTGTGCTCAGGAAATACATTTACTGTAAGTAAAATGATTGGTGTACTCCTTGTGGGAGAGAGACATGCCCTATCAGAACTTTTGTCATTATCTCCACCTGTTTGTTGTACAATTTGAAATCCCTCTTTCATGCTGATAAAATAGCAAAACACAGCACAACAAAACAAATAACAACAGCAAAAACATAGGCACCGAATCGGTACTGGATTTGGCACACTGCAAAGAAATACATAAGACTTGCCTGATGCCGCAGATGGTAAAGAATCCACCTGCAATGCAGGACACCTGGATTCGATCCCTGGGTCGGGAAGATCCCCTGGAGAAGGAAATGGCTACCCATTCCAATATTCTTGCCTGGAGAATTCCATGAACAGAGGAGCCTGGTGGGCTACAGTCCATGGGGTTGCAAAGAGTTGGACACAACTGAGCAACTAATACACAAGCAAATATCTAAGATCTCCAGCAACCTATGGAGATTTTGAAATTTCCCAACTGCTCTACAATGCACATTTCCTCTTTCTACCCTGTGTTACCTCTGTTACCACCCTCCAATAAGACCCCTCTCTGCAGCCAGCAGGAACACTTGTTTTTGTTTTGTTTTCTATTTTTTATTTATTTTTATTTTTTCAACTGGAGTATAATTGCTTTACAATATTGTGTTTGTTTCTGGTGTACAACACGAATCAGCTATATGTATATATATATATCCCTTCTTCTTGAGCCTCCCTCCCACCTCCCCCAAAATTCCACCCCTCTAGCTCATCACAGAGGACTTCCCTGGTGGCTCAGATGGTAAAGAATCTGCCTGCAATGCAGAAAACTGGGTTCTGTCCCTGGGTTGGGAAGACCCCCTGGAGAAGGAACTAGCAACCCACTCCAGTATTCTTGCCTGGAGAATCCCCATGGACAGGGGAGCCTGGCAGGCTACAGTGCATTGCAAAGAGTTGGACACGATTGAGCAGACTAAGCAGACACAGGTCATCCCTGGGCTGAGCTCCCGGTGCTCTATGGCAGCTTCCCGCTCGCCATCTATTTTACACGTGGTGGAGTATGTATGTCAATGCTACCCTCTCGGTTTGTCCCACACTCTCCTTCCCTCCTTGCCTCCACAAGTCTGTTCTCTACATATGCACCCCTATTCCTGCCTTCAAATAGGTTCATCTCTACCATTTTTCTAGATTCCATATATATATATGCATTAATGTAAGATATATGTTTTTTCTCTTTCTGACTTACTTCACTCTGTATGACAGACTCTAGGTCCATCCACATCACTACAAATGACCCAGATTCGAGGAACAACTGTTTTTGAAGATCAAGAATCTCTCATATCTTCACGTTCTCTTTTGCTTTTTTATGATCCTTTGACACTATTATCTCACTGTAACCTTTTAACGGCAGTACACTTGAAGTAACCTGGGCCAAGTATTATTTTCTTCACAAGATAGGTGAGGAAACCAAGATTTAGGGAAGCTAATGGATATCATGCCTAAGATATGACAGCTGATGGTGGCTGAGCGTGAGGCTGCTCCAATCTCCAGCACAACTCTGCTGCCCTGTGACACCCTGAGGACACAGTTCACAGCATCACCGTGTCCACAATGCCAACGTCCCTCCCCTGACATCTGCACTTCAGAGAATTTATCTCCTACACTTTACAGAAATGCTATGCAGGAAAAGTGAAATAAGGTGTTTATCACTCAGTCGTGTCCGACTCTTTGTGACCCTGTGGACTATAGCTCACCAGGCTCCTCTATATGGGATTCTCCAGGCAAGCATACTGGAGTGGGTTGCCATTCCCTTCTCTGGGGGATCTTCCCAACCCAGGGATTGAATCCACGTCTCCTGCATTGCAGGCAGATTCTTTACTCTCTGAGCCACCAGGGAAAGAGTACTTCTATTAAAATATTCAGATTCTGTAACATCTGAGCCATGCAGAAAGAGCACATCTATTAAAATGTTCAAATTCAGATTCCTTACCTTCTGAGCCACCCAGAAAGAGTACTTCTATTAAAATATTCTAATTGTATGGATTCCTTCTGCAACTTCCCGTCTCATTCTGAACAAAAGCTGTTCAGATTGTTTTCCAGTGGTGGCCGAGGACCTCCCTAAGTCGCCCAGGTCACATTTCTGCCACTGCCGGTCATTCCTCTGCACCTTCTACTCTAGCCACCAGGGTTGCTTGCCTTTCTTTAACACTCCAGGCACATTCTTTCCTCAGAGCCTTGCAGTTACTGTATCCTTTGCCTAAAATACCCTTCCCCAAGACAACCACATGGCTTGGTCCCTCAGTTCATTAAATTTTCTCTTTGAGATTACCTTCTCAGTGAGACCTTTATTTGGTATTTTGCTTAAAGTTGCATATTCTGGCCCACCATTTCTTATCCCTTTAGGCTGCTATATTTTAGTCCATAGCACTCATCTTTTAACACGTGTTAAGAATTTTATTTATTTCGTTCCCTTTTCTGCACCCTCAATAGACTACAAGCTCTATGAGGCTATATTTTTACTTCTTTTGTTCAATATTCCAGGAAGTATATATGAGAAGCAACTCAAACAGCATTTGTCAAAGGGTAACTGGTCAATAAATATTTACTGCGCTCTATGTTAAGCAAACCCCTTCATGGATCACAGCCTTGTCATGGCAAAGGAGCTTGCAAAACTCAGTGAAGCTATGAGCCATGCTGTGTAGGGCTACCCAAAACTGAGGGTCACAGTGGAGAGTTCTGACAAAATGCAGTCCACTGGAGGAGGGAATGGCAAACCACTCCAGTATTTTTGCCATGAGAACACCATGAACAGTATGATAAGGCAAAAAGATATGACACTGCAAGACGAGCCTGCCAAGTCTTAAGGTGTCCACTATGGTACTGGGGAAGAGCAGAGGTCAATTACCAATAGCTCCAGAAAGAATGAAGCAGCTGGGCCAAAGCAGAAACAATGCTCAGTTGGGGATGTGTCTGGTGGTGAAAGTAAAGTCTGATGATATAAAGAACAATATTGCATAGGAACCTGGAAAGTTAGGTCCATGAATCAAGGTAGACTGGATGTAGTCAAGCAGGAGATGGCAAAAATGAATATCAACATCTTAGGAATCAGTGAACTAAAATGGACCTGAATGGGCAAATTTAATTCAGATGACCATTATAGAGTAGGCAAGAATCCATTAGAAGAAATGGAGAAGCCCTCATAGTCAATAAAAAAAAGTCTGAAATACAGTACTTGCGTGCAATCTCAAAAATGGTAGAATGATCACGATTCGTTTCCAAGGCAAACCATTCAACATCACAGTAAACCAAGTCTACGCCCTGGCAAGTTTGGCCTTGGAGTACAAAATGAAGCAGGGCAAAGGCAAGAGAACACACTGGTCATAGCAAGCACCCTCTTCCAACAACACAAGAAACGACTCTACACTGGACATCACTAGATGGTCAATACAGCAATCAGACTGATTATATGCTTTGCAGCTAGTGATGGAGAATCTTTATATAATCAGCAAAAGCAAGACGTGGAGCTGACTGGCTCAGGTCATCAGCTCCTTACTGCAAAATTCAGGCTTAAATTTAAGAAACTAGGGAAAACCACTAGGACATTCAGGTATGACTTAAATCATATCCCTTATGATTGTACAGTGGAGGTGACAAATAGATTCAAGGGGTTAGATCTGGAAGACAAAGTGCATGAAGAAATAGTGGACAGAGGTTCATAACATTGTACAGGAGGCAGTGACCAAACCAACTCAAAGAAAAAGAAATGTAACAAGCAAAGTGGTGGTCTGAGGAGACTTTACTTATAGCTGAGGAAAGAAGGGAAGCAAAAAGCAAGGAAGAATGGGAAAGATATACTCAACTGAATGCAGAGTTACAGGGAATAGCAAGGAGACATAAGAAGGCCTTAAATGAACAGTGCAAAAAAGTAGAGGAAAACAATGGAATGGGAAAGTCTAGAGATTGCTTCAAGAAAGTTGGAGCTATCAAAGGAACATTTCATGCAAAGATGGCCATGATAAAGGACAGAAATGGTAAGGACCTAACAGAAGCAGAAGAGATTAAAAAGAGGTGGCAAGAATACACAGAAAAAAGTGTACAAAAAATGTCTTAAGGACTGAGAAAACCACAATGGTGCAGTCACTCACTAGAGCCTGACATCCTGGAGTCTGAAGTCAAGTGGGCTTTAGGAAGCATTGCTACAAAAAAGGCTAGTGGAAGTGATGAAATTCCAGAATTTCAAATCCTAAAAGATGATGCTGTTAAAGTCCTGCACTCAGTGTGCCAGCAAATTTGGAAAACTCAGCAGTGGCCACAGTACTAGAAAAGGTTATTTTCATTCCAATCCCAAAGAAGGTACAAAGTAACATACAATTGCACTCTTTTTGTATGTTAATAACGTAGTGCTCAAAGTCCTTCAAGCTAGGCTTCAATAGTATGTGAACTGAGAACTTCCAGATGCACAAGCTGGATTTAGAAAAGGCAGAGGAACCAGAGACAAATTGCCAACATTTGTTGGATCATAGAGAAAGCAAGGGAATTCCAGAAAAATATCTACTTTTGCTTCATTGACTACATTAAAGCTTTTGACTGAGTGGTTCACAACAAACTGTGGAAAACTCTTAGAGAGATGATACCAGACCAACTTACTTGTCTCCTGAGAAACCTGTCTCCTGAAAAACCTATATGTGAGTCAAGAAGAAACAGTTAGAACCTTACATGGAACTACTGACTGGGTCAAAACTGGGAAAGGAGTACAACAAAGTTATATATTATCATCCTATTTATTTAACTTATATGTACAGTTCAGTTCAGTTAAGTTCAGTTGCTCAGTCGTGTCCGACTCTTTGTGACCCCATGAATTGCAGCACGCCAGGCATCCCTGTCCATCACAAACTCCAGAGTTTACTCAAACACATGTCCATCGAGTCGGTGATGCCATCCAGCCATCTCATCCTCTGTCGTCCCCTTCTCCTCCTGCCCCCAATCCCTCCCAGCATCAGGGTCTTTTCCAATGAGTCAGCTCTTCACATGAGGTTGCCAAAGTATCGGAGTTTCAGCTTCAGCATCAGTCCTTCCAATGAACACCCAGGACTGATCTCCTTCAGGATGGACTGGTTGGATCTCCTTGCAGTCCAAGGGACTCTCAAGAGCCTTCTCCAACACCACAGCTCAAAAGCATCAATTCTTTGGCACTCAGCTTTCTTCACAGTCCAACCCTCACATCCATACATAACCACTGGAAAAACCATAGCCTTGACTAGACAGACCTTTCTTGGCAAAGTAATGTCTCTGCTTTTTAATATGTTATCTAGGTTGGTCATAACTTTCCTTCCAAGGAGTAAGCGTCTTTTAATTTCATGGCTGCAGTCACCATCTGCTGTGATTTTGGAACCCAAAAAATAAAGTCTGACACTGTTTCCACTGTTTCCTCATCTATTTCCCATGATGTGATGGGACCAGATGTCATGATCTTGGTTTTCTGAATGTTGAGCTTTAAGCCAATTTTTTCACTCTCCTTTTTCACTTTCGTCAAGAGGCTTTTTAGTTCGTCTTCACTCTCTGCCATAAGGGTGGTGTCATCTGCATATCTGAGGTTATTGATATTTCTCCCAGCAATCTTGATTCCAGCTTGTGCTTCTTCCAGCTCAGCATTTCTCATGATGTACTCTGCATCTAAGTTAAATAAGCAGGGTGACTATGTACAGCCTTGACATACTCCTTTTCCTATTTGGAACCAGTCTGTTGTTCCATGTCCAGTTCTAACTGTTGCTTCCTGACCTGCATACAGGTTTCTCAAGAGGCAGGTCAGATGGTCTGGTATTCCCATCTCCTTCAGAATTTTCCACAGTTTATTGTGATCCACACAGTCAAAGGCTTTGACATAGTCAATAAAGCAGAAATATACGTTTTTCTGGAACTCTCTTGCTTTTTTGATGATCCAGCAAATGTTGGCAATTTGATCTCTGGTTCCTCTGCCTTTTCTAAAACCAGCTTGAACATCTGGAAGTTCACGGTTCACGTATTGCTGAAGCCTGGCTTGGAGAATTTTGAGCATTACTTCACTAACGTGTGAGATGAGTGCAATTGTGCAAGAGGTCATCAGAGGGCAGACACACTGAAACCATATGCACAGTACATTATGTGAAATGTGGGACTGGATGAATCACAAGCTGGAATCAAGATTGCCAGGAGAAATATCAACAGCCTCAGATATACAGATGATACCACTCTAATGGCAGAAAGTGAAGAGGAACTAAAGAGCCTCATGAAGAATGTAAACAAGGAGAGTGGAAAAGCCGGCTTAAAACTCTACATTCAAAAACCTAGGCTCATGGCATCCAGTTCCATCATTTCATGGCAAATAGATGGGGACAAAATGGAAGCAGTGACAGACTTTATTTTCTTGGACTCCAAAATCACTATGAATGGTGACTACAGACAAGAAATTAAAAGACACTTGTTTCTTTTTTTTTTTTTTTTTTGACACTTGTTTCTTGAAGGGAAAGCTATGACTAACCTAGATAGCATATTAGAAAAGCAAAGATATCACTTTGCCAACAAAAGTCCATATAGTAAAAGCTATGGTTTTTCCAGTAGTCATGTATGGATGTGGGAGTTGGACCATAAAGAAGGCAGAGCACCATAGAATTGGTACTTTCAAACTGTGGTGCTGGAGAAGACTCTTGAGAGTCCCTTGGACTTCAAGGAGATCAAGCCAGTCAATCCTAAAGGAAGTGAACCCTGAAGATTCATTGGAAGAACCGATGCTGAAGCTGAATCTCCAATACTTTGACCACCTGATGCAAAGAGCCAATTCATTAAAAAGGCTCTGATGCTGGGAAATATTGAAGGGAAAAGGAGAAGAGAGAGTTAGAGGATGAGATGGTCAGGTAGCATCACCAACTCAATAGACATGAATCTGAGCAAGCTCCAGGAGATAGTGAGGACAAGGAAAACTGGTGTGCTGCAGTCCATGGGGTCTCAAAGAGTTGGACATGACTTAGCTATTGAACAACAACAACATATTAAGAAAAAAAAAATTATACATAAGGACAAGATAGTAAGGATACAAAATTGGACATTCTGTAATTTTGGCCTTCAAGTAGTTCATGGTCTTAATGCAGAAGTTATGAGAACATAATCAAGTGACCACACTCAGCTTGATCTAACAGAGGCACAGACATGGTAGGATTGGAACCAAAACAGCCATCAGTTCTCATTTGGAAGCCCTGAGAAGACAGAATCTAGATAGATGAGAAAGGATTTGGAGACACAGAGAAAGTGGAGGAAGGGTAATTCAAAGTAACAAAAAATATACTAGAAATGATTTAAATATTCACATTGATGTCAGTTTAGATAAAGTATGGCTTATTCATATATGCATATTTCTTTATTTCTTTGGTCAAAGGGCATGTGGGATCCTAGTTCCCCAACAAGGGATCGAACCCATGCCCCCTGCAGTAGAAGCACAGAGTCTTAACCACTGGACCACCAGGGAAATCCTGGTTGCTTTTAAATGTGCCAAAAATGTTTTGAAAACTCACATAAAACTATGAATGGGTTTCTTGTAGCTTGTTGGATTTATGGAAGAAAGGGATTAAGGTTACATATTCCATCACTTCATGGTAAACAGATGGGAAACAGTGGAAACAGTGACAGAACTTATTTTCTTGGGCTCCAAAATCACTGCAGATGGTGACTGCACCCATGAAATTAAAAGAGACTTGCTCCTTGGAAGAAAAGCTATGACAAACCTAGATAGCATATTAAAAAGCAGAGACATTACTGACAAAGTCCGTCTAATCAAAGCTATGATTTTCCCAGTAGTCATGTATGGATGTGAGAGTTGGACCATAAAAAAAGCTGAGCACCAAAGAATTGATGCTTTTGAACTATGGTGTTGGAGAAGACTCTTGAGAGTCCCTTGGACTGCAAGGAGATCCTACCAGTAAATCCTAAAGGAAATCAGTCCTGAATATTCATTGGAAGGACTGATGCTGAAGCTGAAGCTCCAATATTTTTGCCACCTGATGGGAAGAACTGACTCACTGGAAAAGACCCTTATGCTGGGAAAGAGTGAAGGCAGGAGGAGAAGGGGACAGAAGTTCATCACCGACTCAATGGACATGAGTTTGAGCAATCTCCAGGAGTCGGTGATGGACAGGGAAGCCTGGTGTGCTGCAGTTCATGGGATCACAAAGAGTCAGACACGACCGAGTGACTGAACTGAACTGATGTAATTATACACATATAGATACATGTATATATAGTTATACACACAAGTATATACATGTATATACACCCATCACATGTGTATATAATTATATATGCATACAAAATATACCATATATAGTAATATAGCTTATATTAATTAAATTGCATATAATATGTATTTATATATTCTGATTATCTTCCCAATGTGTGCTAAGTCGCATCAGTCGTGTCTGACTCTTTGTGACCCCATAGACCACAACCTGCCAGGCTCCTCTGTCCATGGAATTCTCCAGGCAAGATTACTGGAGTGGGTAGCCATTCCCTTCTGCAGGGGATCTTTGTGACCCAGGGATCAAATCCAGGTCTCCTGAATTGAAGGCAGATTCCTTACCATTTGAGCCACCATGGAAGTGCCATATTCTCTACTAAGTTTCTTGCAAAATGATGCTACAATATCAAAACCAGTGTATTGACATCAATACATACAAGTACAAAGCATTTCTATCACCATAAACATTTCTCATGGGATCCTTATACACCACACTCACTTCCCTCTTACTCCTGTTTGCTTCTTAAGCCCTGGAACTCAGAAATCTGTTTTCCTTTTCTATAACTTTGTCATTTTGAGAGTGTTTATGTTTATATAATGGACTTATACAGTATTTAGCTTTTGGAGATTGACTTTTTTTACATAATTCACTTTTTTTTAGCATAATTCTCTGAAGATTCATCCAGACTGTTGTGTGTATTGATAGTTCCTTCTCTGTTTATTGCTGGTAGTATTCCAATTCTGTAGATAAATATATAGCAGTTTGTTTAACCATTCATCCATTTAATGACAACTGGATAGTTTCTAGGTTTGGACTATTACAAATGAAACTGCCATGAACATTTGTGTACAGGTTTTTGCATAAACATAAATTTTATTTCTTTGGATAAATGCCTAGGAGTACAATTGCTGGGCTGTATGGTGTAGTTCCATGCTTAGTTTTTAAAGAAACTGTCAAAATATTTTTTCAGAGTAGCTGTACCACTTTACATTCACACCAGCAATGTATGAGTGATCCAGTTTTTCTATATGCTTGACAGCATTTGATGATAAATTTTATCAACTTCTGCCAAATGTTTATCATCAGGCTCTGCCTATGTTCCCTCACATAGTCTGTCCTTCATAACCAAGTCCTTCCCTTTGATACACCCCCAGGAAAAAAAAACCTTCAGACTGCTGTGTTACATTTATTACTTAAAACTTGGTGAAACAGAAGTCTTGCCCCAGGTTTCTCCATTTAGCACCTTGACTAAAAGCATCATCGTCCTTCTTAAATATGTAAAATGCAGCAAACTAGGAGAAATGAACAGCTTACTAATACAACTGATAGGAGAGAACAAAAGGATCAACCCAACAACATAAAATTTAACAGAAAGAAACCCATCCATTCAATAAACACAAACCCAACACTGACCACCTACAGACTGTACTATGTGCTGAGAATACATACTTAAGTAAGATCAGGTCCCTATCAATCTGATTTCACAGTTGATGAAGAAGATTTTGATATAAATATGAAGATGCGTGCATGCTAAGTTGGTTCAGTCATGTTTGACTCTTTGCTACCCTTTGGACTTTAGCCCACCAGTCTCCTCTGTCCATGGGATTCTCCAGGCAAGAATACTGGAGTGGGCTGCAGTGCCCTCCTACAGGGCATCTTCCTGGCCCAGGGGTTGAAGCCTCATCTCCTGTGTCTCCTGCACTGGCAGGAGGATTCTTTACCACTAGCGCCACCTGGGAAGACCAAGTATGAACATAAGTATGTCTAAATCTGTGATTTGAGTATTTTGTTGGTTTAAAATAGTGTCTGACTATTTTTTTTTCAATCAGCACCAAAAAGCTTTCAATGAGTTTGAAGCTGGAGTGAATTTTGTATTTTAAGAAATGACTTTTCCTTCTGTGTGGCTGATAGATTGGAAAAGATCAGCTTTGGGAATACAGAGAATATTTGGGGGATTAACAGAGTAGTCAAGTGACAAATGACAAGGTTTTGGGAAAAGCAGTAGCAGTAGTGATAATGAAAATGTACATGATAGATACGAAAAAGTCTTATAATTAGCAGGGCTTTGTCACCAATTAGAAAGTAATAAGTAACACCAAAGCTCATGGTCTTACATCTGCAGCATTTTAGTTTTTTCTCGTACTATATGGCCGTCTTGGGTTGCATTTCCAATCATCACAGCACATGGAGAAAGAGAACTTAGGCCAACTTTTAAAGCTTCCACTTTCAAGTGATCCTGTCCTGTTTCATTGACCAAAGCAAGTCATATGACCATGTCTGATTTATTTAGGAAGGGCATATACAATTCTATGAATGGAAGATGCTAAATATGGGTTAAAATAATGTAAATTACCACATTACTTGACTACTTCCAAGTAATTATCACCTAAGTTCTCTTTCCACATGTGCCGTGATGATCAGAAAAGCTCCAGACAAAGACTATTCCATCAGTTCAGGGTCACAGAATTCAGGCAACACAAGGAGAGCTACAGCCAACCCAAGATGGTCATACAGGATGACAAAAAATTAAAATGTTGTGGATGTAAGTCCATGAGATTTGGAGTTATTCATTACTACTAGGCTTCCCTGGTGGCTCAGTGGTAAAGAATCTGCCTGCAATGCAGGAGCCACAAGAGAAGTAAGTTCGATCCCTGGATAAGGAAGATCCCCTGGAGGAGAGCATGGCAACCCACTCCATTATTCTTGCCTGGCAATCCCATGGACAGAGGAGTCTGGTGGGCTACAGCCCATGGGGTCCCAAAGAGTCGGACACCACTGAAGTGACTTAGCAGACACACACGCACGCATTACCACAGCTAGGCAACCTAGATTATCTTAAGTAGATGCAGCAAAAATTAGGCTTCTGAGAAGAGGGAATACTTAGAATGATTCCCAACCTTCTGACTATTTCCCAAGGAAAATAGTGCTATATATTGAGGTAGGGAATTAGAACATCTGTGTGTTTTAAAAGACAAGAAGTCCATATAAAGGTCTTTTGAGCTTAACATTAAAAAACAGTTTCTGTTGGAGGTGATTTATAAGTAACTAATTTTCTTCTTCTCAAAGAAAAAATATAGGTGTAGCTATATATTTTAGAGTTCTTTTTTAATTAATTTATTTACTATTGAAGGATAATTGCTTTATAGTATTGCATTGGCTTCTACCAAACATCAACATGACTCACCCATAGGTGTGCCCATGTCCTCTCACACTTAACATGGAGATTATATTAACAGCTAGGGAAGTCCAGTGATTAAGACTCTGTGCTTCCACTGTAAAGGGCACAGTTTCAATCCCTGGTCAGGGAACTAAGATACCACATGCCATGCAGCACAGCCAAAAATAAAATTAAATTTAAAAAAATTTAATATGGGGGTTAAGGAATGGTAGGAATCAAGATACTCTCCAGAGAGGAGATAACAGTTAACATTGTATTAGTCAAGAACCAAGAAACAGAAACTACTTTAATACATAGAACAGACAGAATGTAATACACAGAATTGACTCAATAGATGAGAGAAGACCTAAAAAAATTAAGTAGGTGATGTAAGGCAACCTAGAAACTGATAATAGCAGAAAGTGGGAAAGAAAAAGAAGAGACGGTATAACCAGAGTCCAAGGACTGGATCCCCTGGCAAGAACTAAAACCAAAACAAACCTCTCCAGCAGGAACTGGTGGCTCAGACCCAGTACAAACAGTTGACTTCTCTCAACTAGAGAGCGAGAGGAAGCCACACTCTGGTCTTTCCCCTTTTCCCACTACCCATCTCCTGCCTAGGCCTCGAGTTCCTTGAACAGCAAGATCAAACCAGTCAATCCTAAAGAAAATCAATCCTGAATATTCATTGGAATATTCATTGGAATTGAAGCTGAAGCTCCAATACTTTGGCAAAGTATGTGAAGAACTGACTCACTGGAAAGACCATGATGCTGGGAAAGATTGAGGGCCAAAGGGGAAGAGGACGACAGAGGATGAGATGGTTGGATGGCATCACCAACTCAATGGACATGAGTTTGAGTAAACTCCAGGAGATAGTGAAGGACAGGGAGCCTGGTGTGCTGCCGTTCATGGGGTCGCAGAGAGTTGGACACAACTTAGCAACTGAACAACAACATCAACTTTCATAATTACCTGAGAAGTCGACCTGGGAACCACCTGCATGGGTCAGCATCTCATCCCCTCAGTTCCCCCAACATAGAGTAGAACGTGGGGGACATGGGGAATGGATTGGAGGGCAAATAGTCCCAAGATTTGCACAAGTCCAAGTCTGGAGGCAGACCAGGGCAGACATTCCAGGTGAGAAGAAGCTTGGTTTTTCATTAAGGCATAAAATGTGTTAGCAACAAAGAGATTTAGTTATCTTTTCAGCATGACTGGAGCTGGAGCACATGTGAAGAAAGGAATATTAATGAGGCTAGGCATGTAAAATAAGTCCAGATCATGAAAGACCCTATATGCCATGCTAAGGAGCTTAAAATCTGTTTTATAGGTGGTCATATACAGCTAGAATTTTGTCTCAGAAAAGATAATTCTGGAGTCATTGTACATGTAGCATTGAGGAAAGGGAAGATATTTCAGAATGATATAATAGCAACCTAACTTGGTGGTAGTTCTGTGAAGCTATAGGGTGGCCCTAATTTAACTACAGAAAATACAAGCTCACATTCTGGTGATGCAGACTCCCAATCAGCGAGGTTTGTAGCACTTTAGTCTTATCAGACAATACTTGGAAATTTCTATTATATTTCATGTTTTAAAGTTTCTTTATGATACGTGACTTAAGTCAAAGAAAGACAGACACTGTAGGATTCACTCATATGTGGAATCTAAAAAATATGGCAAACTAGTGAATATAACATAAAAGAAGCAGACTCACAGATATAGAGACCAACTAATATATAGATATAGAGATATAGAATATGTAGATATAGAGAACAGACCAGTGAGAAGAGGAAAGTGGAGAGGGGCAAGATAGGGGTATAAAATAAAGAGATACAAACCACTATGTATAAAATAAGCTACAAGGGTGTATTGTATCAGTCAGTTCAGTCAGTTCAGTCGCTCAGTCATGTCCGACTCTTTGCAACCCCATGAATCGCAGCACGCCAGGCCTCCCTGTCCATCACCAACACCCAGAGTTTACTCAAACTCATGTCCATTGAGTCAGTGATGCCATCCAGCCATCTCATCCTCTGTCGTCCCCTTCTCCTCCTGTCCCCAATCCCTCCCAGCATCAGGGTCTTTTCCAATGAGTCAACTCTTCGCATGAGGTGGCCAAAGTATTGGAGTTTCAGCTTCAGCATCAGTCCTTCCAATGGACACCCAGGACTGATCTCCTTTAGGATGGACTGGTTGGATCTTCCTGCAGTCCAAGGGACTCTCAAGAGTCTTCTCCAACACCACAGTTCAAAAGCATCAATTTTCGGCACTCAGCTTTCTTCACAGTCCAACTCTCACATCCATACATGACCACTGGAAAAACCATAGCCTTGACCAGACAGACCTTTGTTGGCAAAGTAATGTCTCTGCTTTTTAATATGCTATCTAGGTTGGTCATAACTTTCCTTCCAAGGAGTAAGTGTCTTTTAATTTCACGGCTGCAATCACCATCTGCAGTTATTTTGGAGCCCCAAAAAATAAAGTCTGACACTGTTTCCCCTGTTTCCCCATCTATTCCCCATGAAGTGATGGGACCAGATGCCACAATCTTAGTTTTCTGAATGTTGAGCTTTAAGCCAACTTTTTCACTCTCCTCTTTCACTTTCATCAAGAGGCTTTTTAGTTCGTCTTCACTCTCTGCCATAAGGGTGGTGTCATCTGCATATCTGAGGTGACTGATATTTCTCCTGGCAATCTTGATTCCAGCTTGTGCTTCTTCCTGCCCAGCGTTTCTCATGATGTACTCTGCATATAAGTTAAATACACAGAGTGACAATATACAGCCTTGACATACTCCTTTTCCTATTTGGAACCAGTCTGTTCCATGTCCAGTTCTAACTGTTGCTTCCTGACCTGCATACAGGTTTCTCAAGAGGCAGGTCAGGTGGCCTGGTATTCCCATCTCTTTCAGAATTTTCCACAGTTTATTGTGATCCACACAGTCAAAGGCTTTGGCATAGTCAATAAAGCAGAAATAGATGCTTTTCTGGAGCTCTCTTGCTTTTTCAATGATCCAGCAGATATTGGCAATTTGATCCCTGATTCCTCTGCCTTTTCTGAAACCAGCTTGACCATCTGGAAGTTCTTGGTTCACGTATTGCTGAAGCCTGGCTTGGAGAATTTTGAGCATTACTTTATTAGCGTGTGAGATGAGTGCAATTGTGTGGTAGTTTGAGCATTCTTTGGGATTGCCTCTCTTAGGGATTGGAATGAAAACTGACCGTTTCCAGTCCTGTGGCCACTGCTGAGTTTTCCAAATTTGCTGGCATATTGAGTGCAGCACTTTCACAGCATCATCTTTCAGGATTTGAAATAGCTCAACTGGAATTCCGTCACATCCACTAGCTTTGTTCGTAGTGATGTTTTCTAAGGCCCACTTGACTTCACATTCCAGGATGGCTGGCTCTAGGTAAGTGATCACACCATTGTGATTATCTGGCTCGTGAAGATCTTTTTTGTACAGTTCTTCTGTGTATTCTTGCCACCTCTTCTTAATATACACCCTTACAAATAACTACAAATAGAGGGCAATCTTTAAAAATTGTGAATTACTATATCGTATACTTGTAATCTATAATATTGTGCATCAACTATACTTCAACAAAAATCTTTTAAAATTTCTTTAGAAGTAGGGGAATAAGAACATGAGGAGTCTGGAAAATCATCAGATAATAAGAAACAGGAGAGGGAAAGAATGATTACACCTTACTGAAAATTCGACTTGTCTTTACAATGTTAAGCTAGTTTCTCCTGTACAGCAACTAACATAATATTGTAAAGCAACTATACTCCAATAAAATTAATTTAAAAAATAAAAAATAAAGGTGAAGAATATTGAAATAAATGTGCAAAAATAAACAAAGTGACCTCTTAAAAAAAGAAAAGAAAAGGAAATGTGTGTTGTCTTTATAACAACAGACTGTCTAGAGTTTATAACCCAAGGACAAAACTATCTGACTAGGCCCTTCTGAATAGAGTTCCCCAAACAAAAACAGGACAAACTGAAGTCTTTTCAATGCTTTATTCATTGTTTTTGGGGGCTGCTACATTTTAGGATGGAAAGAGTTTCTGCAGGGGGAGGGAGAGGGGAGCATCATCTCCCTCCCTCCCTCCCTCCCCCACTCTTGCTTTTTCTGCCATCACACCAAATATGAGAGCGCCTCCTGAAAGTCAAAAGGACAATATTAAAAATAAGAGCAGTTTACATGTCATTAGCAAGTAGTCAATATCCTATTTCACCACCATTATCCTGACAAGGAAACAAAAGCTCAAGAGTGACTGAGTCCCACCCAGAATCACAGAGCTGGGAAGTAGCACATATTTTACAAGCAGAACACAAGTCTTTCTCATTCAAAAATTCCTTCTAGGAATGTGGATACTGCACTTGCCCTGAGATTCCAGGACATGCTGAATGTGTATGGGTACAGTCCACGAGGGGGAAACACAGGTTCACAAATGAGAACAGGTCGGGTGGGGGTCGCGTGGAGAGGGAGGGCACTCAGGGTGAGTAAACCCTGCCCTTTGACCAAGTTAGCCCCCAGAGCTGTAGTTACCAGCAGTTTCTTCACGGACTCGGAAGCCTCTGGTGTCAGTTCATTGACACAATTCTTCAGCCCTTCCATAAGGTGCTCAACGGAAATGCCCAGAGTTTTCAGAAGAAGCTTAAGTGGGTACAGGAGTGGGAGAGCATCCAGAGGCAAAGGCAAGTCCCCGTTCACGGGATGTGGCAAGCTGTTGATGAGGAAGGCGGCGGCTGCAGAGCAGAAGAAATCCCAAGTGAGACCTGACCACCCTCCACTCTATCGGTGGCTCCATTCCAGCCCTAGCATCCTGATTTCCCAAAAAACGTCTGCTTCGGGACCTCTGCACCTACTGTTCTATCTCTCTAGAACTTTCCTTCACCAGATAGTTACATGTCTTTCTTCTTCACTTATTTGGTCTCTCCTCAAATGTTACATTCTCAGAGATGTATCTAAAATGGCATCACCAGTCACCCTCCTTCTTTATTTTTCTTACCACTACCTAAAATATTAAATCTTTATTTATTTATTTATTTTATCTTCATCCTCTCACTAGAATGTATGCTCCTCGAGAATAAGGATTGAGTTTTATTCACTACTGTACCCCATGCCTAGAACAGACTCTGGTATACAGTATGAACTCAGTAGATAGCAGTGATTGACTGGACAGGGGTATACTTTGCATGTGGCTGTCTCCACAGCCCATGAGTTTGAAACCAATGCAAGATGCTATAATGACCTTCCACTTGAACATATGAATGGACCTAACCGGAGCCCAGGAAATTGCTCCCAACCAACTCAACTCAGTGCTACAAACATAACTGAGTAGGGACTCTAAGTCAGTTGGTGCAGATACACAGATGAATAAAATAAGATATCTGACTTAGAGAACCCATGCAATCTGATGGACAGTAGAGATCCGTGTGTGCCACACTGCAGTATGTACTATGCTAAGATTAGGGACAAAGCTCTATGGAAACACAAAAGAAGTGATGATTCATTCTAAGGTAAGAGAGTGTTACAGGAATTTTCCCAGAATAGACGTTGCCATAATTGTGTCTTGAGTCAAATATTGGGATGACAGGTAAAGAAGGGGAGCAGCGTTTGAAAGAGGAAAATAATTGACCAAGACACCAAGATAATAAGATTAAAGACCATACACAGGATGGTGAGTCTTCAGAATTCCACTTGGATGTGCTAAGCAGGTGAGGCTGCAACCTGGGTGAGGTCAGATTTTCAGACTTGAATGTCATATGAATGAGTCTGAGATTTTTTTCCCCCAAGGGTAATGGGGAGCTACCATGGCTCTTCCATGGAACAACTGCATTTTATATCTTCAGCAAGATAACTTTCACATAGAAGATGTTAGAGAATGGGGGGAATGCATACTATACATATTTTTACAAAATACATGTGCATGTATGTAAATACACAGATGTAGAAGCACATACATGAGACACACATCTTCCTGCTGGCATTCCCACCTCCCCCCCCACCCCGTACTGCTGGCCAACACTTCATCCTCCTTTGCAATCCTTTCTGTTTTCTTATTCAAATAAAAAAAAAAAAAAATGGAACTTGTACACCTATTTTCCCTTCACTTTCTACTGCCTATTTTCCCACCCAAAGTTCTCCTCCAGAAAGGGGATATTTATATGCTTCCCACCCATCTTTCTGCTGCCACCTCTCCTCAGTTACCCCTAGACATTAAAGAATGACAAAATAGCCCAAATAGGTCAAGTAACAAATTAGTTCAAAAATTCACAAGTCAAAGTCACCACTGTAGCATGGGTATCACACAGTTTCTTATGATTAACCTCCCTACTTCTTACTTTCAGCACTTTGGTGAGTGTCTTCCCTGTATTTACCTATATATTTCAGAGGGGAGATCCTCAAAGCTTTCTGTTCTCCAAATGAGCGGCAGCCGTTATGATGTATTCTGCAGATACACCCAAATGTATCTTCCTGTAGCTAAAGGCTCCCTCCAAAAAAAAAGGATTGGTTGCCATCCTCCTCCAAGAAGCCAGCTTCTACACCTTACCTAGAAATGGAACTGTTCACCCCTCACCCCTTCCACAGAGCTCTATCTGTACTTTCACTGTGTATCACAGTAGACCAGTACAATAGTGACTTCTGTAGAAGTCTTCACTCCTCTGCCAGAGTATAAGAACCTTAATAGAAATATGCATGTCTGATTCAGGTCTGAATCTCCCAAAGCCTACCCAGTGCCCAACAGATTATAGCCATTCAACAAATGCCTGTTGATTGTATAAACATATAAAAGTAGCTATGTCTCAAGAGAAGCAGCACAGCAATCTAATTAGAGATGAGAGCAAGGATGACTCCATATAATTTCAGAAACACAAAGAATCAAATCTTAATTCAAAATTGAGGAAAATCAATGGTGGCCAAAGTTCAGTAATGAAATGCATTTGTTGACCCTCAATGCGAGCTGATTAATTTCTTTGTAGGATACACCAGGGATAACTTGTGTTGGATTAGAGCTTGGAGCTGGGAGCAGGAGGCATCTGATGTCCCTTCTGACCTTACCAATACCTGTGGCTCTAAAACTCCCTTCCCCATATGCCACCAGGAGCCTCGGCTCACTAGTTGTGTTCCTGTTATCAAGAAAGTAGAGAGAGATCGTGTGTTCCAGGCTACTTACCAGAGTAACTGCAAATGCCGATGGTCACCAGCAGGAACACAGTGACCAGCTTCATGGTGGGTTACCTGTGATATTTACCTGGAGTTTAAAATTAAACTGGGAAACCTAAGGAGCTCACTGAGCCAGTGGTCCCCCTTGCTGACCCAAGTGCGACAGTGACTTCTGCACACACACATATTTATATGCCAAGGACTTGGATTTCAGTCACGACCACTTGACTCGCCCCTGGGAAGAACAGCGTGAAGGTCATGTTTCCTCTCTAAACAAATTGAAGGTTTTTTCCACTTTCCCTCATGTTCCCATGAGAAACAAAGCCCTAACTTAAAGCACCCTCAAGGCTCTCTCACACCACAAGCTCTTACACGAGACCCGGAGCGGCGTAGGGGGTGGTGGTAAGCAAAACGCTCTGAGTCCTTTCCCTGGAAGAACTCTGAAAAGAAGGTTTTGTATCAGGATTGAAAGGATTAAGGCTCTGTTGTTTTCCTCCAGTTTTCTATTCATTTAAAGTTCAGAGAAACACATTACCTGATGAACGCCCATGTTGACAATTCTGAGGTCTCTTCAGCCCTGAAATAATATAGACTCAGCTTAATGGCATTTAGTAACCATGTTTCTCTGGAATTTACCTCTACCCACACCAACCTTGTCACATATCTACCATGGCAGATATTTTACCACTTCTAGTGCCTCCCACCTATCTGGGGGGAACACCTAGGGTCACGCCTTCTCTATGTTCTAATTTAGTTCAGGACCTAAAGTAAAAATGCCTTTTTAAAGACCTGGGATTCAATAGTGACTCCATGGTGTTGTTCTCCTCATCTGAAATAGGACATTTAACAGCTAACAGCAAGACAGTCCCAAAGGGGTATGACACTGAGGGGAAAAAAATTTTTTTACAAGATCCCATACATATAAATAACTTGGGTCACCAAAACATGCATGTCAGAAGCCTTTTGGCAGTCCAGTCCCTTGCAATCATGCAAATGAAATACTTGCTGGCCAGGGGAACAATCTGCTTACAAGGCTGCCCTCCTGCAAACAGGACTCAGCTAAGGGGCCCCAGGAGGATTCTATCTGTAAGCCCAAGCCCTAGAGCTCCTTGGCCTCTAGGGCAAGAAAGAGAAAGAATGAACCTTGAAAGGGAGAAATAGAGATCAGAGTCCAGGTGGGTCCCAGTCCCAGCTCAGGGCTCCCTAACCAAATGACGTTGCTGGCTTCAGCCACCCCCACCACTGAAGGGGTACTCAGAACCTTCTGAGGAAGACACATCAAAGCATAGTCCACTTTAGATGCAAGGCCAGGAGTTGGGGCCCCACTTGAGTGTGTGGTACTATTTTGAGGATTTAATATAATTATGTAGACCCAGGATGTAACTGTACCAACCCAAGGTTAACACCTAATAAATGTCACCTGCTGTTCATTTCCATACATTGCTGAGTTACAACTGCCATTTCTTTATTTTTCTGCTACTTATAAACTACACGGAGGAGATCATGTATTACTGCCACACATACTCAATCCTGCCCCTTCTACTGCTCTCTCTGCATGAGAAGGCTTCATCTATTCCTGGGGAATTATCCCAAGACAGAACTCTCACAGGGCCAAGGCTGTATGTGGTGAAGTGGTAGCAAGTCAAAGTCATCCTTTATTTTTATGTTAATGACATTTTGACAGAATATGGAACCAGTACTCCCCTTATCTCTGCTGGTTGTTTCCATTTTGCTCTCAAAGCCTCTCTGCACATCCACACCCTCCGCCCTGCACAATGGGAAACTCAGTTTTGCAAACTGTGGTTTCCAGAATTCCTGGCCAATGGCATTTTGGTTAGGGAGGGCAAACAGGAGGCCCTGGGACAAGATTGGAGGGGAGACAAAGGGAGAAAACAGGATGCTTCTCCCTCTCTCTGCTTCAGGAGACATCTCAGGCAGTGACTCAACGTCTCTATGGCTCCTTCCAGAAACGCCCTTTCACCTGTGGTCCAACACAAGCCAGGGAGCCCCACCACTGTCCCAGCTTCTATGGCGCAGCCCCCGCCTGGGCCACACTTGCTCTCCCTGTCCTTCCTGGCCACGAAGTGGTAGAAGCTTCCTGCAACTTCTAAACTCTGGGTTGACTCATCTTTCCCCTGGTTGCTTCAACTGCCTTTCTAGCACCTTGTAAATTATCCTTCAAGTTAAATTTTTCCTGTTTGGTCACTGGATACGGTTTTGATTTTTTGGTTGGACTCTGCCTAACACAGCATATACTAAAATATAATAGAGCTAGAGCTTTTGGTAAAAACAGATCTTTCAGTTTGGAAACAACCTCTCTCTCATAAGTGCCAAGTTACAAGTTCACAACAGGCTAGATCAATCCAGGAGAAACACACAGATGCTTTTCCCTTTCCACCTCTGAAGTGTGTGGCACTGTTTCCAACTGGTCTACTGGTCCTGGAGGTGAGCTCTGTCCCAGGAAGCGCCTCAGGCCTCTATGCTAATAGATTTCTGGTGAGCCCATCTAGCAGTAGACCAGACATTGTCTTCACCAAAACCTAGTCGTGAACATGGATGGCTTAGACTAAAGACTGGAACCTCCTCCATGCAACACACTCACACACTCTCTCACAAATGCAAACGTTCTCATGCTTACATGAACAGTAACATGTGCATGTGAACAGACACACATACAAAACCATCAAACACAACAGTTTTCATTTTTTTATTCAACAGATAGTTATTAAGCATCGTCTCTGTGCCCAGCACTCTCAGGAACCGAGACTGGAGCAGTTAACAAGGCCAAGCTAATTTCCTGCTTTCATGGAGCTGACAATGTAATGGGATAAACAGACAATAAACATGTAAACAAATAAAGAACTCCTCATAGGTGCTATGATGAAGCTAAAGGGGTGCACTGAGAGAGAAAAGGAGGGTTAGGGGTACAGTCAGACCTGGAAAGAGATTCAGGCTTGGCTACTCCCACGCTTCCTGTGTCCTGAGTCCATGTATCATTCGTGTCTTTTTAGTCCATATTTCTGATTCTTTGACATCCTGGGGCCTTGCTGATCTTGGAGGGACTACCCTTCCCAGGGCTAATTAATTCCTAGATAGCAAATGACTCACCTGGGAATGTACTTTCCTAAGCAAACCAGCCAATCTACAGCCCACACTGCCAATCACCTCCTCGGGTTGCCCTGACACTGGGCCACTGTCTGCCTGCCTCAATCACCCCCTGAGGCCCAGGCAGGTACCAAACAGCTAGGGACAGTGCCTACACCCCAGACAGAGTGCACTGAAATGATTCAAACTATCCTATCCTAAACCTGCTTACCCTGTCTCCCCATCCCTTCCCACAGAAACCAGAGTAAAGGCTCCTGCCCACTCCCTACCACACCTTCCTGACGAAGCCAGTGTTTCCCATGCTCCCTACTGCCCTGTGGTGTGGCAGGCCCCTTTTCTGGGGCTCTATCTCTGTAACAAACTATCTTCAAAATGGCAGTCATCTCCTGAACTGATGACCTGCATAAATATAAAACATATTCTTCTTTCCCAGGACTAATTTGTAAACATCTTGAAGGACTTTTTCTTGTTCATGTTTGGATCCTAACACAAAATCCTACACACTTGATAATATTATTAGGAACTACCAATCAGTGCCAGGCCCTACACTTTGCATATGGTATCCACTTCATTCTCATAAAACCCCTGATGATAAGGAACTTTAATCCCATTTTATAAACAAGGAAGTCTGAAGCTGAAAGCAATGAATTAATTGCCAAAGTCACTTAAATATATATAATATGGCCAGAATTTGAGCCCTTTCTTCTGATTTGTATTTCTTCACCTTTAAAAACTTAACTAATAAGCTATTCCAGCAAGCATTTGTTAATAAATAATTCATGAGAAGAAATGAAAAGGAAACAAATGCCACTGTTTCTAAATTAATTTGGGGTGTGTTTTTTGAGTGAATTTTTGTGGAGATTAAGTTCATAATTGGGAATGGACGTTCAGTTAGTCATTCAACAAGTGTTTATTGAGCATGTTTGGTTGATGTGCTTCTGTGGTAGATTTTGGAAATATAGCATGACTCCTGCCTCTTCTTAATTATATTAAAGGAAACTGTTAGAAGCAAGTCAGTAAGTCCAACATAATAAAGGCCATATATGACAAACCCACAGGTAACATTGTTCTCAATTGTGAAAAGCTGAAAACATTTCCTCTAAGATCAGGAACGAATCTAGGATGTCCACTCTTGCCGATTTTATTCAACATAGTTTTGGAAGTCCTAGCTATAGCAATCAGAGAAAAAAATAAAAGGAATCCAAATTAAAAACAAAAAAATAAAATTATCACTGCTTGCAGATGACATGATACTATACATAGAAGATCCTAAAGACACCACCAGAAAAACTACTAGAGCTCATCAATGAATTTGATCAAGCTGCAGGATATAAAATTAGGTTGCATTTCTATACACTAACAACAAAAGATCAGAAAGAGAAATTAAGGAAACAATCCCACTTACCATTTCACAGAAAAGAATAAAATACCTACGAATAAATGTACCTAGGGAGGCAAAAACAATAAGATGCTGATGAAAGAAACTGAAGATGACATAAACAGATGGAACGATACGCCGTGTCCTTTTTGTCTCTGTGAGAAGAATGATAGTTCTAAAGAAGCCAACCAAATGTAGACTCAAGACAAGATCAGAAAAATAAAAGAATCAGCCTGAGATTTCATCTCACAATCTTCCTTCTAGGTGAAAAGAGACAGTAACTGTGAAGTCACACTGGAGACGTTGAAGTAGAGTTCATTATCTTCTCTTTTGCTTGCTGTAAACTGGATGGTCAAAATGGCTTAAAGCTAAGGCCTAAATAAGGGGAAATAGTCTCAAAATTTGTCTTGAAAACCACAAGCATGTAACAATCAAATGTCACAGCTTTGTATACCAACTGCATGGAGTTTGGAGAAAAGCAAAAAAAAAAAAAAAAATTTATTCCTGACTCTCTACCATATTGATTGAGTCCTATTTAGTGAAAAGTAGGGCTTCCCTGTTGTCTCAGGCAGTAATGCCTGTAATGCAGGAGACCCAGGTTCAATCACTGGGTTGGGATGATCCCCTGAAGAAGGGAACGGCAATCCACTCCAGCATTCTTGCCTGAGAAATCCCACGGACAGAGGAGCCTGGCAGGCTACAGTCTATGGGAAAGCAAAGAGTCGGACAGGACTGAATGACTAACACTTTCACATTTTCTAGTGAAAATCAGTCCATTATTGTTTAAGGCTAACTTTTAGCCTCTTTATAGACACTGCAGGGAAATCCAAATAGAATATGAGCCCATGAGGGAGAAACACAGGAAATGACCCATAAATCAAGACCAAATTGAAGTAAAAATCTAGGAAGTCTCAAAAATGGAAAAAAGTGAATTTGTCCAGGCTGTAGTTTTCAAAGATGACTTCGTGAATTCAAGTGGTTCTTAAATTCAAAGATCTGGATAAGCAGAGAAAATGAGAGCTAAAAGTAGAATTTGTAATGTTTTAAGAAACTGATTAAGACAAATAAGTAAACTAAAAAGAAAGATGTGTGGGAAAAGTCTCTTCCATCTTTCTCCGCCCAGCCTGTTTGTTCACAGACCCTGACCATGGCAGATTTCAAACAAATCTTTAGTTTACAATCAAACAGTCCATGGATTGTGTCAGATGAGTTAGTGAGAAGGTATGGCTATAAAAAACTAATTTCTGGTGGCCTGGAACTGAGACTTGATCTGGCAAAACTTGATCTGTCGTGAGATATATGGGTTCTTGAGCAGGGGTTGAATTTGGTCAGAGGGGTTTATAAAGCAGATTAGTGTAAGGGAAGAAGAAAGGTCTTTCAGTGAAGAAGAGTCTGGGCTCTGATGACCCCATGCTCCCAATAGATGGCCCATTCTCACATTCACAGCTAATGTCACCATCTTGTTAGAGGACCAGAATACTATCTGCTACACCTTCCCTCCAGCAAAGATGTCAACACTCCCAGAGGCAGCTCTCCAGTGCCCAGCAGACATTCTCCATGACTAGATCATGTTCTAAATCCTACCTTTCAACTGCTCTTTATAGGGGAACGACTATACCATATCACCTGGTGACCTTACAGAGATCCACACAAGTGAAGGGTTGAACCATAGCTTATCTGAGTCTTAGGGGAAAACCTTGTGGTCCTCCTGGAACCTGAGAGGATGAAGGACTACAGGAACCATCTCCCACACACCTTCACATCTCTCATGGGTAGCTTGCATAAGACATTGCCTCCCATGTTCTACAAAGCGTGGGACTTTCTGCCCTACCTGCCTTGGAACAAGAGCTGCAGAATAATTCAAACCAAACTTCTCAGCTGCAGTCTAGAATTAGGTCCCCACAACTGGCCTTGGAGTCATCCAGTCCCTTCTGTTTCATGTTCATCCTTTATTTTTTTTTTTAAAGATTTCTTTATTCGGCTGTGGTGAGTCTTCATTGCTACACGAGGGCCTTCTCTGGTGGCAGTGAGCAACGGCTACTCTTCTCTGTGCTCAGCAGACTTCTCTTGTTGCAGGCATGGGCTCTAGGCACTTGGGCTTCGGTAGCTGTGGCTCCACGGGCAGGTGGAATCTTCCCCCAGCCAGAGACTGAATCCACGCCTCCTGTATTGCAAGGCAGATTCTTAACCACTGGACAACCGGGGAAGCCCCCACTTTTATCCTTTTTAATGTATGGGACAAAGATGATAGGGATCTGACACTTTTGGTCTAGTCTTCTCTTTTCTGTCAGGAAAGTGATAAACTGTCTAAATCTAAGAGTGGTTCACTGTACCTTTAACAACTAAATCAGTCAAGACCTCAGCCTTGCTGTCTCTTGAATATGTGAGTTAACAACCCTCCAAGAAACAGGCAAACTACACGTTCACCATGTGGGTGTGACTCAAAGAAGAAGATGAAAAGTTCATGCTGCACTTTGCCAAGTTACTTATAGGTCCTCAATCAGTGCCTCTGCTATAAATCACTTCCCCCTTTCCAAATGTTTACACTATGACTCTTGACCAGAAGTACAGGGACAGAGAGGCCTTTTTACTAACATGAGTGGGCTCCTGGCAAGCCTCAGACTAATGTGCATAGTTGATAATGTTTGCTCAACAACGTCTCGGGCTTCTTCAAATCTTCCCAGTGCTGAGACTGCTCTTTTGTCCCTTGAATGCCCTTATTCTTCCTTTAGTAATTAAGAGCACAGGTCCTGGGGCCAGCTTGCCTGAATTCACATCCTAGCTCCTCCATTAGGGAAGTTACCTTATCTCTCTGCACCTCAGTTTTATCAACTTATAAAATGAGGCTAACAAAATTGACTTCCTTATAGGACTGTTATGAACTGGAGAAGGAATGAACATACAAAATGGTTACAAGAAATACTACTGCAGGATGAGCATTCATTATATATCAGATATTATTATTATTACCATTCTCTCCTTCTCCACTTTTTGTTTTCCAACTTCCTAACCATAACCTCAAATACAACAGCCACCATTACCAACAAGTTCATGAACACCAACTTCTCAATTATTTAATTTTGAATATTTGGGGATTTTTATTTAAATTTTCTCTTTAAAGAATTCCATATTTCTTTTGGCTTGCTATATAGAATAAAAGGAGGGGAATGAATAATCACTGTATCCAGGAAACAAAGAACGGAGGTTTTTTTGGCATAAGGTTTTCAATTTGAGACAACTTCATGCTTATAGAAAAGATCTGAGTAGAGTACAAAAAATTTTTTCTGGAACCATTCGAGAGTGAATTGCTAAAAGAAAAAAAAAGTGAATTGCTGATCCAGTGCTCTATCACTTAAGGAATACCGGTGCATACTCTGAGGATAGACATCCTCCTACTTGAATATAGTTAGAAATTAACATTGATACAATACTACCAACTGGGACTTAGACCTAATTCAAGTTTCACCAACTATCTGAATCCTGTCCTTTTGTAGCAAAAGATGCAGTTCAGAATCGTGTGTTACACTTAGTCATTATGTCTTTTTTGTCCTATTCACTCTGGAAAAGTTGCTTCATCTTGCCTTGACTTTCATAACATTTTGAAAGGCCACAGGGGCCCCCACCTTTTTTGTGTAGACTATTGCTCAATTTGGCTTCATCCAATGTTTCCTCATTGCCAGGTCCCGGTTATGCAAGGAGTCAGGCTATATTCTCAGTGGATCCTATCAGTTTGGCACAGGGTTTATCCTCTACTGCATGTATTATTCATCGTGATTCCTTGATTAAGGTGAAGTCTGCCAGACTTCTCCATTGTACTCATTTCCCTGTTTAAATAACAAATGTTCTGTGGGAATGTATATTGAAACTCTGTAAATATCCCATTTCCAAGCAAACATTCAATTTACAGCTTAAATATCAGAAACAATTCATGGTTTCCTAAGTTACCAAATGGAGTATCAGCCCTTACTATAATGTTATAGTAATGTTATATTTGATAACCAAAATGTCTCAAATATTGCCAGTGTAAGCCCCTGCAAGCTGGTCTCTGCCTCTGGTGTGTTTCCTGTCTTTTTTCATGCATTTGCTTGTTTTTGCTTGCCTTGGTACTACAGGATGATCCAGTGAAAGTCACTCAGTCATGTCCGATTCTTTGCAACACCAGGGACTGTAGAGTCCACGGAATTCTCCAGGCCAGAATACTGGAGTGGGTAGCCATTCCCTTCTCCAGGGGATCTTCCCAACCCAGGGATAGAACCCAGGTCTCCCGCACGGCAGGTGGATTCCTTACCAACTGACCCAAAAAAGAACCCCAAGAATACTGGAGTGGGTAGCCTATCCCTTCTCCAGCAGATTTTCCCGACCCAGGAATTGAACTGGGGTCTACCTGCATTGCAGGCAGACTCTACCACCTGAACTACCAGGGAATCCCAAGATGATCCAGGTTCATCTTCAATTTCCTCTGCCCCAACCCTGGAATAAACCTTTCTCCAAAAAGTGACCCTTAGTTCTTTTTAGAAGAAAGGTATTAAAATATTGTGGAATCATCCCGGTACCAGTTTACTCATGTCAATCAGGATATCCGGCATCAAGGTCCTCCCAGTGGACAGAACTAGAGAATATACATAAAAAAAAGGAGAGAGAGAGAGAATATATGTATACACATGTAGATATACTTAAATGACCCCTTCTCTCTGCAAGGGCTTTGACTCTCTTGCTATTCAGCGCCCCCTCAGTGGATGTTCTTCTTACTCTACTCGGGCCGTGGCTCTCCATACCAGTTGCCCTCACTTCTCTTAGTTAAATCAGACCTTCAGTGGAAAAAAGATTTTCTGTTCTTATCCTATGTTTGTGCCTCAGTTTGCCAGCTTTGACAGCTTACATTGATGGTGAAACAGAAAGAACAGTTGACTGGGGTCAGAGAATCTTTAATCCATTTCTTTCACTTAATTCCCATAGGAAATCATTTCACCTTTCTGAATACCAGCTCATTCACCTGTAAAGGAAAATCAAATATTAACCATATACGGTTGCGTGGATTAGTTGAAATGGTGTATGTTCAGGTTCTTGGTTTACAGGTAGGTATTACAATAATGAAAATGAAGGTTATCATTCCATCACACCTAGAAAAAAATTTAGGACTCATTCCTTTATTGACAAAGGAGGGAACTGAGAAATGAAACCGAACTAATTTCAATGATCTTTTTTCTTTAACATCAGTATGAGCAAAAAGTGTTTTAATCTCAAAAATCATTTCAAACTCCACAGGCTCTGAAAATACAGCTATAAAAATATACCAGAATTAGGACTTCCCCGGTGCCAATTGGTCCCTGGTTCCTGGGTTCTACTGTTTTAAACTACATTCTATTATTCCAGTCAAGCCACAGGACCAATCCAGATCTGAGCAGAGAGGAAAAACACTACTTCTTGGTGGGAGGAACTGCAAAGAACACGTATCCATATTAAATCCACAACAAATCCATATTAAGACGGGTGTCCAGATTTTTGAAAGATCATATGAGAGAAAGTTAATGAATATAGAAGCACCAGCTTGGAGATAAGACAAATCAAGGGGACCTTAAGATATTGTTCAAATACTTGGGGACCTATCACAATGAAGGAAGAATAGACTTGGATGTAAAACAGAATTTAAGAGTTCTTTTGAAACATGATTAGAAATAACAAGATTGTACAGTTTAGTAAATCAGTATTAAAATCCAAAAATAGAAGTGAGCTAATGTCACACTTACTATATAAAAGATTCTTATAAGAGATAACAGGATAGATTATACTATCTTTATTACCATTTCCAATTCTATTATCATAGATTCCAATAGCTTCCTTAACCTGAATCTTAATTTAAGAAGAAAGCACTCAAGATTGCAATAAGCCACTTTGAAGTTAGTGAAGCTCCCTCACCACCATTTCTAGGACTCTGTCACAAGCAGAAGTCTCCAACTCAGTAAATGCTGATTCACAAATTATTTTTCCCTATGGGTCTCAATTTTTTTAAGGTTTTGACTACCAAATCAGTAAGGCTATAATGATTTAAAGTCAGAACAACTTAATGCCCAATACCAATTTAAATACTTAAAATATTTCTTTTTTAAAATATTTAGCTCACAATGCCGCACCAATACTTAAAAGAATAACACTATCACAGGTCCTGAGATCTGGGGCTTTCAGGTTGACAAGCTGAATGAGATTATGTCTGATATGCCTCCCTGCTCTAGAAGCCCTTAACTGTGCGTTTTATTTCTTTCAGAGAGGAATAAGTCCAAACTATGGGAAGCCATGCAGGTTTGTGAGATTTGAAGTTGAACGCAAATCAATTTTCGAAACAGTTCAAAAGTGCCTCCTTGTGGCCAGTTCAGAGATGGTCTGCAAAACAACAGAAACGAGGTTTGTGAATACATTTCTTAATGCAAGTCTGTGCTACAGGGCAGTAATGAATCACACAATTAAAAGGATGGATGGGGAATTACTATTTTTGCTTCCTCATTTTTATTTCTCAAATGACAAGCTAAAAGAAACACTAAAACACAGAAGAAGGTTTGGAAACTATTATAGTTGATTTGGGAGGGTAGGTGTTGATTTGAGTGGGTGTTTATGTGCGGGAGAGTGGAAAGATGCACAGAGGGATAGCCAAGTAAGCGAAGAGACTAATATCCTTGGAAGCCCTGATAGCCTCTAGTCCTCAGAGGTTTTCACAGCACCCCTAAGTATTTAACAGTGTCGGGGAACACCCTTAGGGTCCTTCTGTCATGCCTGAACCTGGATAAACAAACAGGCACTCTGATAAATAGAAGCTGCATTAATATTCTGTCCTCTCAGCGGTCTCTAGTCAATGGGTGCCAAATCCACGACTTCCAAGATACTGTCATCAGCAACAGTAGAAAGTGTTTACAAAGTCTAGAACTGTTTTCTGATTCCACATATAAGGAGCTTCAAAGGTACTGCTCTGTTCTAACAACATATAAAAAGCTCGGAAGACTAATAAATTAACAGCTACTGTGGGATCCACTAGAGACATAAGGGCACAGGGTTAACTGCCCCCACACAGGAGAGGAAGCCAGGCAATTGCAGGGAGTCACAGCTTACTGGAACAGACTCATGAGCGGAAACCACCTGGGGAACTAGCGCTGGAGGAGGAAAAACCTTAATTATAACTGATGACATGGTGGAAGCTCAGCGTGTACAATTCTGAGAGTTATAAACAGCTGAGGGACCCAGTCGTGGCAGTGGGAAGGGCACAACATCTCCAGGAGCGCAACAAGATTTCCAGGGTAAATATCAGAAAAATCTCTTAGGCTTCCGTCAGAGGAAGGAAGAAAAGGAATCAATTTGAAATATTAATACATCAGAGTCTAGTTGTTCAGTCACTAAGTTGTGTCTGACTCTTTGTGACCCCATGGACTGCAGCACACCAGATTTCCCTGTCCTTCACCATCTCCCAGAGTATACCCAAACTCATGTCCATTGAGTCAGTGATGCCATCCAACCATCTCATCCTCTGTCGTTCCCTTCCCCTTTTGCCCTCAATCTTTCCCAGCATCAGGGTCTTTTCCAGTAAGTTGGTTGGTTCTTTGCATACTTTGCCAAAGTATTGGAGCTTCAGCTTCAGCATCGGTCCTTCCAGGAATATTCAGGACTGATTTCCTTTAGGATTGACTGGTTGGATCTCCGTGCTGTCCAAGGGATTCCCAAGAGTCTTCTTCAACACCACAGTTCAAAAGCATCAATTCTTTGGCGCTCAGCCTTCTTTATGGTCCAACTCTCACATCCATACATGACTACTGGAAAAACCTAACTTGGACTATACGGACCGTTGACAGCAAAGTATCTCTACTTTTTAATATGCTTTCTAGATTGGTCATAGCTTTTCTTCCAAAGAGCAAGCATCTTTTAATTTCATGTCTGCAGTCTCCATCAGCCATGATTTTAGAACCCAAGAAAATAAACTGTAGCTGTTTCCATTCTTTCCCCATCTATTTGGCATGAAGTGATGGGACTGGATACCATGATCTTAGTCTTCTGAATGTTGAGTTTTAAGCCAGTTTCTTCACTCTCCTCTTTCACTTTCATCAAGAGGCTCTTTATTCTTCTTCGCTTTCTGCCATTAGGGTGGTATCATCTGCATATCTGAAGTTATTGATATTACTCCTGGCAATCTTGATTCCAGCTTGTGATCATATTTCCAAGTATTTCACAGGATTATTCCTTTAGAACTTAGCGACATTGCTCTGAAGTATTCATACTGTTTATCTATGTTATAAAGGAGGAACATAAAGCTCAGGGAGATTAAATCTTTTGTCTAAGGTATTAGATGGGTAAGTAAAAAAAGATGTGATATCTAAGTCATATACTGAGACAAAGATTTCTGATACACATGCGTTGTTGTTGAAAGTAAGCTTATATCATATACTATGAAGAATAAGAGGAAGAAGCAACTCAATCCACTAGGATATGCATGGGCAGGAATTCACCAATAGAAAAGGGTGTGGGGGAGTCATTCTAAGCAGCAAGAACACAATAAGCAAAAACCTGGAGGTATTAATAGACTGAATAGGCATTAACGGACTGTCTCCACAACTTAAGGGGCTTAAATATCAAAAATAGAAAAGCAACAGAAACAGTCAACAATACCAACAACGTGAGGCAAAAGTCACTAGGTTTCTCACAAGAGATTGAAAAGTGAACGTGAAAGCCACTCAGTCATGTCTGACTCTTTGCAACCCCATGGACTATACAGTCCATGGAATTCTCCAGGCCAGAATACTGGAGTGGGTAGCCTTTACCTTCTCCAGGGGATCTTACCAATCCAGGGATCAAACCCAGGTCTCCCACATTGCAGGTGGATTCTTTACCAGCTGAGCCACAAGGGAAGCCCAAGAATACTGGAGTGGGTAACCTATCCCTTCTCCAGTGGATTGTCCCAACCCAGGACTCGAACCTGGGTATCCTGAATTGCAGGCAGATTCTTTACCAACTGAGCTCAACCATAATTCATAAGGTTAGACATTTGTGCTATCCTTGTCCCTGCCTCCTATATGCAGCTGATGTGACCATCTTCCCTTACGAGAACTTGGAGGGTCACTCGGGCAGAGTCCAACACCTCAGGACAGCAACTTCAAGACACTTTTCACAATAAGGAATAGTAAGGAAGCTTTGTAATGAAATGGGGAACATGCAGCACTAGGCATTAGGAAGTCTTAGTGCAAGGGTACTAGTTCCTAGTGCAGTGAGCTGCCAGACAACAGCTTCTTTGAGTTTTTGGTTTCATGTATGTAAAATGAAGTCAATAACAAAAGGCGTTTTGCCTAGTGTTCCATCTTTGGAATTGTTAAATACTGTGAATTAAAGAAAAACTCTAAATAATAAACTAAACTGGGAATATAACTATGGGCCCCCTTTATGCCGTAGAGGGAAGAATATACAGAGAGAACTAAAGAACAGTGTCAAGAATGTAAATTTTCAATTGAGTAGAACTAGGCTTAAAACTCAGTTCTGCTTTTTAACTACAGAATATTTGACTACAAGAGTTGACTAACTTCTCTGATCCTTACTTTCCTCATCAGCAATAATTCTTTCTACATCATAGATTTACTATGAAAAATAAATTAAATGCAGTATATGAGCAGAGCTTGGACACATAGTAGGTATATAACTTATGGTATGCAATATCATACGGACAGTAAGTAGTATAGTGGCTGTCACAGAATAAGTGTTAAAAAGTGTAGTAGAGAAGCTGAATATGAATAAGATGAGGAAGAGGAGGAGAAGGAGGAGAAGGATTAGAAGGGGAGATGAAGGAATATCAGCAGTAGAGAAAGACTCATTCTGAAGCAGGAACATGAAAATACTCTTCAGTTATTACAAGAGAGAGAGTAGAAATTTAAGCTGTGTATGTAGTTGTAGAAATTAAGCCTAACTAAACTTTGCCTGTTTTTATAGTACCTTGGAGGATACATCTATGTTGCAACTGCTGACCATGGGGAGTTCCAAACCTATGTCAGTTATGCTGTTTCTTTGGAGAGTCAAGTCTGTCCTTGACATCTTTTCCATGATAGCCTACTCGGTGACTTTCTATTGGGGTCCTTTAATGGATCAGAACCTGGTGGTACAGAGTCGACGATAAGAAAGTAAAAGAGAGAAAGAGGCTGATATTCCCTGGTTTATGCAGAGGACCAATAAAGCCCTTGACACAGGACTTGCATCACTCATGAAAGCACCAGGCACCCTCTCGAGGGGGTCTTAGAAGCCCGGGCAGGAAAGTGAACACGACGGGTTTCCACGCTCCAGAGAATCAGCCAGAAAAAGAGAGAGAGAGAGAAACAAAAAAGACACGGGGACCTAAGCTCTGATGGAGGAAAGGTGCTTTAATGATTTCTCTATGAGTATATATAGGCTGTGGTACAAGAAACTTCTTTCGGGAATGATAGAGATCAGAAAACCAAACGTACAGCAACCGTTACCAAGGGAACAAGGGGTAATGTTAGTCACAAGGTCAGGAGACAATCCATATCTCAAGAAAGGGGAACAAGACTAAGCAGTTTTGTCCTAAAGAGAATGTTTACTAAAGGAGACCCAAGCCTGCCTCACACAATGACCTCAGTCCCTGGGAGCAGCGTGCTGTTCCGCTTGAAGAGGGACAAAGGACTCATGAGAGACAGCACGTAGGAATCCTCCCGTCAAACATTCCCTGACAACTTTCTTTCTAGGCTTGGCTGGCAATGGCCTTGTCATCTGGTTCACCCCAGATCCCCATGTCTTTGTAATTCAAAGTGGCAGAGACATAACTAAATCTGAAGAACTAGAACTTTGACATGGAGCAGAGTCAGAGTCCTGTCAACATTACTGTGATGCTGGGATGGGAATTAGCGTTAAGTGGCTCACAGGCTGGGCAAATGAGGTACACTGATATGTATGAGAAAGTCTTCATGAGAGTGCGAATTTAGGCCAGACCTAGGGTTGAGCAAACCCTAAGAACATACAAGTGGGTGAGGGCAGAGGGTATGACAGACAAGCAAGTAAGGCAGAAAAAAATTCCAGCTAGACTATCTCAACAAGCTTCCATGGAAATACCTTCAGAAACTCAAGTATTAATGGGACCCTACATTTAGTCAAATTTGCGCCAGAATGCCCTGAGCAACTAGAATAATTGTATTTGGTAATCACAACACTAGCAGAGTTGATACTAGGGTGAATCTAATATGATAATCACCTGAGGTACGAAATTTAAGGGAGTACCAAAAAAATTCAGCTTCAAGATAAATAATACCTTGATGCAATAATTTTTTACAAATCAAAATTAATACAAAAAAGTCCATGATGGGGACTTCCCTGGTGGTGAAGTGGTTAAGAATTTGCCTTGCAAATAGAGAACACAGATTCAATCTCTTGTTGGGCAACTAAGATTCCACATGCCACCAGGCAACTAAGCCTGGGCGCTGCCAACTGAAGACCTCCCATGACCCAGTGAAGACCTCGTGTGCTGCAACTAAGACCCACAGCAGCCAAATAAATAAATATTTTTTAAAAGTCCATAATGAACAAAATACAAAATTTTAGATGAAGACGGGATCAAACTTTGTACTTGATGATTTGAACTTACTCCCCTCACCCTGGCCCTGGTTCTAAACAATAGGTTAGTGTTTCATCATAAAAGAAAGAGAAAAATAAGCTCATGTGACTCTGTATAGTAAATAGAGCCAAGACTAATTAATTAAAAAATACTTTTTCAATAAGAGTTGAAAAATAAAAATATTAAAAGAGATAACTAGCATTGAAAGGCCATGTGTATTTCAAATTTAAGAAACAGAATTTTAATGGTGAAAAAATACATGCTTAATAATATCTTTTGCAACAGAATCATTGGATAAAGCCAGTGCTGTAAGCCATGACATTGTGCACTGTGGCAAGCACTGTGCCAGGGACCAGAGGCAGTGGTCCTTGCCTTCAGTAACTCCCATCTGGTATGCAGATGTCCAACTTTTGAACACAGAGGGAGCGTAATAGTGAGAATGCCAAAGGGCTAAGGACACAGGGAAGGGGGCAATAAATTCCATCTGGGGAGGCAAGAAAGGTTTCACAGAAGAGGTGTATCTATGCAAGATATAAAAAATTCCACCCAATGTTCATTGCAGCACTATTTACAATAGCCACATGGAAGCAACCTAAATGTTGATCGATAGAGGAATGGGTAAAGAAGATGTGGTACATATATACAATGGAATATTACTCAGCCATAAAAAGGAATTAAATTGGGTCACTTGTAGTGATGTGGGTGAACCTAGAGTCTGTCATAAAGAGTGAATATACAGAACAGACTTTTGGACTCTGTGGGAGAAGGCGAGGGTGGGATGTTTCGAGAGAACAGCATGTATATTATCTATGGTGAAACAGACCACCGGCCCAGGTGGGATGCATGAGACAGGTGCTCGGGCCAGGTGCACTGGGAGGACCCAGGGGAATCGGGTGGCAGGGGAGGTGGGAGGGGGGATCGGGATGGGGAATACATGTAACTCCATGGCTGATTCATGTCAAGGTATGACAAAACCCACTGCAATGTTGCGAAGTAATTAGCCTCCAACTAATAAAAATAATTGAGAAAAAAAAAAGAGTGAATGAGTCAAAAAGAGAAAAACAAACATCGCATATTAACTCGCATACATGGAATCTAGAAAAATGAGACTGATGAACCTATTTGCAGGGCAGGAATGGAGACCCAGATGGAGAGCAGACCTGTGGACACAGTGAGGGAAGGAGAGGGGGCACAAACTGAAAGAGTAGCTTGACATGTATACGCCACCATGTGTAAGATAGACAGCTAGTGGGAAGCTGTTCTACAGAACAAGGAGCCCAGCTCAGGGCTCTGTGACGACCTAGAGGGATGGGATGGAGGGGCAGATAGGAGGGAGGCTCAAGAAGGAGGGGATATATGTACACTTATAGCTGATTCACCTTGTTATGCAGCAGAAATGAATACAACACTGCAAAGTGATTATACTCCAATAAAAAATTCTACAGAAACTTAGTAAGTTTAAAAAATGGGAAGAAGATAAGCATTGGAATGGACTCTTTATGAGAGACTTTATGAGAGATTTGAGATTATTACAAACACTAAAAATTCTAAAATTATAGGAGTTCAAGATTTTGGTAGAGAAGAAGAGAGAAAAAGAGATAGTCAAGGATCAGATTTTATTTTCAAAAAATCATCAGGTATACATGGTTTGGATGATATGAAAATATGTCTTATTTATCCTTTGAGCATTTATTTATGTAATTATGAGGAATATAAATAAACAATTTTATTACCTTTATTTCACACCCAAATGATGATATGCATCTCTTTTTTCCTCTACTTTAGCAATATAACCTAGAGCTTTTTCCTAAATATGCAGCGTTTCTCCATCATCCTTTTTTCAGTTGTATGTATTTCCAATGTGAGAATACATTGATGTTTCATTATTAAGGGCTAGATTTTGAATTTTGAATGTCTTAATAGGAAGTTCACATAGTTTTCCTAGAGGCGATAAGGGGCAAGGATTTAGATGTAAACGGTATGATGAAAGCCATGTTTGTAGAAAATTGACTCTAGCAACAATGTGACCTGCAGTGGGGTGGGGTGAATTTGTGCTGGTGGTTAGAGAAAGCATAAGAATAGACAGCACAATAGGAAAAATGTTCATGACTTCTATCTTAGTATTCCTCTGAGTCAGGAATTGGATGATTTAGGTATTGTGCACTCATGAGGCAGTCTGATGTAGAAAGAACCCAGGAAACAGGGCATGTGGATTCTAATCCCTGCTCTGCTTCACAGTGGCTGGGTAAACTTTGCCAAGGCATTCTTTCTGAGCAGAGGGTTTTAAATGAGGGGTTCTGTGTTTGATGATCCGAAGTCTCCTTCCAGCTCTAATATTTCATATATCTACAGTGGTACCTGCCTCCCCTGACCCAGCACTCCTTCTGAGCTGTTCCTTTGGGAAAAAAAAGATTGAATGTCTCTCAAAAGAGTGAGTGGTGTCTGAAAAGGCAGAGAGCCAACAGCCACCGAAGCCTTGTGACAGGTAACTGCTAATTTCTACGTTCCTATCAGCTTTTCTTCTAGTTACTTCCTCCAGGATCAGCTGCCCTGCTCAAATCTTCCCCACTGAGACCTGCTATTTCATAAGCCATAGATATCAAGGCTGACATGCCTATAGGATTTCTAGAATAAATTTTTCCTAATTCAACAAGAGCAGCCAGGCTACTCCCTAAACCCTCACAGTTGCTCGGAATTGACCAACTGCTCGAATTTCCTTGTGGCAATATATACATAGCATAAAATTTATCATTTTATCATAAATGATAATTTATCATTATCATATACATAGCATAAAATTTATATATATATCATTATATATAGTTCAGTGGCATTAAGTACACATACACTGCTGGGTAACTATCATCACCATCTATTCCAGAACTTTTTAATCTTCCCAAACTGAAACTTGTTCCCACACAGTAATTCCCCAATTGCTTCTCCCCACACCAAGTCCCTCGCAACCACTATGCTACTTTCTGTCTCTACAAATTTGACTAAGTTCAGTTCACTTTAGTGGCTCAGTTGTGTCCGACTCTTTGCAACCCCATGGACTGCAGCACGCCAGGCTTCCCTGTCCGTCACCAACTCCTGGAGCTTACTCAAACTCATGTCCATCGAGTTGGTGATGCCATCCAGCCATCTCATCCTCTTTCCTCCCCTTCTCCTCCTGCCCTCAATCTTTCCCAGCATCAGGGTCTTTTTCAATGAGTCATTTCTTTGCATCAGGTGGCCAAAGTATTGGAGTTTCAGCTTCACCTTCAGTCCTTCCAATGAATATTCAGGACTGATTTCCTTTAGGATGGACTGGTTGGATCTCCTTGCAGTCCAAGGGACTCTCAAGAGTCTTCTCTAGCACCACAGTTCAAAAGCATCAATTGTTCGGTGCTCACCTTTCTTTATAGTCCAACTCTCACATCCATACATGACTGCTGGAAAAACCATAGCTTTGACTAGATGGATCTTTGTTGACAAAGTAATGTCTCTGCTTCTTAATATGCTGTCTAGGTTGGTCATGGCTTTTCTTCCAAGGAGCAAGTGTCTTTTAATTTCATGGCTGCAGTCATCATCTGCAGCAATTTTGGAGCCCCCCAAAATAAAGTTTCTCATTGTTGCCATTGTTTCCCCATCTAATTGTCATGAAGTGATGGGACCAGATGCCATGATCTTAGTTTTCTGAATGTTGAGTTTTAAGCCAAATTTTTCACTCTCCTCTTTCACTTTCATCAAGAGGCTCTTTAGTTCTTCTTTGCTTTCTGCCATAAGAGTGGTGTCATCTGTGTATCTGAGTATCTGTGTATCTGATTACTCTAGGTTCATGTAAATGGAATCATACAGTACATATCCTTTTGTGACTGGTTTATTTCACGTAGCATAATGCCTTCAAGGTTCATTCATGTTTTTTTTTTTTTTTTGCTTTTATTGTTTATTTTGATGTCCTCTTAGATACAAGGATATGACCAAGCAAATAAACAAACAGTATTGTAACAAGAAATTCTCAGTTCCATTCATTAGATTTCAATAGCTGGCTTCTCCCAGAAACCTCTCTGGACTAGCCTCAGACTTATCTATGAATTCTAATACATTAGAATTATTAGAATTTCCTTCCTCTTTAATGCCAAATAATATTCTGTTGAATGTATGTACTACCTTCTGCTTATTCATTCACTTTTCAATGGACACTTAGGTTCTTTTCATCTTTTTGCTACTGTAAATAATGCTGTTATGGTTCACAATACAAATATGTATTAGGTGTATGAACATCTGAGCCCTCACTTTCAGTTCTTTTTCTTTTATTGGAGTATAATTGCTTTACAATGTTGTGTTACTTTCTGCTGTACAATGAAATGAAGCAGCCGTATGTATACATAAATCAAGCTGGAATCAAGATAGCCAGGAGAAATATTAACAACATCAGATATGCAGATGACACCACCCTTATGGCAGAAAGGGAAGAGTAACTAAAGAGCCTCTTGATGAAGGTGAAAGAGCAGAGCGAAAAAGCTGGCTTAAAACTCAACATTCAAAACACTAAGATCATGGCATCCAGTCCCATCACTTCGTGGCAAATATATGGGACAACAATGGAAACAGTGACACACTCTATTTTCTTGGGCTCTGAAATCATGGCAGACAGTGACCACAGCCATAAAATTAAAAGATGCTTGCTCCTTGGAAGAAAAGCTATGACAAACCTAAAGAGCATATTAAAAAAGCGGAGACATTACTTTGCTGACCAAAGTCCATATAGTCCAAGATATGGCTTTTCCAGTAGTCATGTACGGATGTGAAAGTTGGACCATAAAGAAGTCTGAGGGCCAAAGAATTGATGCTTTTGAACTGTGGTGCTGGAGAAGACTTGAGAGTCCCTTGGACAGCAAGGAGATCAAACCAGTCAATCCTAAAGGAAATCAATCCTGAATATTCACCAGAAAGACTGATGCTGAAGCTGAACTCTAATACTTTGGCCGCCTGATGCAAAGAGCCAACTCATTGGAAAAGACTTTGCTGCTGGGAAAGATTGAGGGCAGGAGGAAAAGAGGGCACCAGAGGATGAAATGGTTGAATAGCATCATGGACTCAATGGACATGAGTTTGAGCAAACTCTGGGAGATAGTGAAAGACAAGGAAGCCTGCTGTGCTGCAGTCCATGGGGTCTCAAAGAGTCGGATACAACTGAGCGACTGAACAACAATACGTATGTCCCCTTCCTCTTGAGCCTCTTTCCTACCCCTCATCCCACCCATCTAGGTTACCACAGAGCACCGAGCTGAGCTTCCTGTGCCTTCTTTCTGAGTATTACCCAGAAATAGAGTTGCTATATCATACAGTAATTCTAGGCTTAATTATTTTGAAGATACTTCACACTGTCTTCCACAGAGCCTGCACCATTTTACACTTCCATCAGTAATGAGCAAGTGTACCAATCCTTCCACATCCTGGCCAATACTTGTTATATTCTTCCTTTTTTTTTTTAAATAGCCCTTCCAATAGGTGTGAAGTCTGAACTTCCTTTTTATCTCTAACTTGTATTCAACACCTCTATTAACAGGACAGAGTAGATGCTCTCAAAGGCCAACACTATCATCACCATCATCATAATCAGTATCATGGATTAGGTTTTATAGTTTACAAAGTACTTTTTGTAAACTATAAAGCATATATATTTGAAGCATAATTTCATGTAATATCCACAAAATATAGGAATTTGGCAAGTATTAATATCTCTATTACACAGAAAAATTAACAGGTTTGAGTTTATTTGAAATGGTCCCAATGTCATACCATGAGCTGTTAATTAGGATTAGAATCCAGATCATCTGCATCTTACTCTAAATCTTCTCCTGCTACCCACTGAGCCAAACTCAGGGCTCATCGTGTGGCTATTTTTCTGGTGGTCTATGACCATCCTCAAATGTGAGTGACCTACACAGCTGTAGGCGTTTGATCAGATCTGTCAAATAAAAATGATATTCAAGGAGGTACCCACGGTCCTGATCCAGCCTTGCAAATGACTGGATTTATTCCCAACCTCTTCCAGGAAAATCAAAACATTATGAGGTCCCAGATAACTATGAAGGTAAGTACAATTACATTCTCCTGTCACCTGGTCCCAGCTTATTCAGAAAAAAAAAATAATAATAATTGCATCTTATTGATATAACTGCTTATCAATGGGAGATTCAAATGGTCACTTGTATACAACAGTGATTCTGAAAGTATAATATCAGATTACTATCAAGAACCTCTCCTAGAAACTTGTCAAGCAATTCTCTGACTCGCTCTTAAACCCACTGCATTAGAAACTCTGGGGCTGTAGTCCAACAAGGTGAGGTTTAACAAGCCCTCCAAGGAATTCTGATGTATGTCAGACTTTGAGACAAAGTCTGATGTATGTCAAAATTCTGATGTATGTTAAAGTTTGAGAACCTCTGATATAGAAGAAAGAACACTTGTCTTTAGATCAAATAGACCATAATGCTAGACAACTCTTGTTAATAATGATGGCTTGGGGCCTGATACTTCATTTTAGCTGCTTTTTATTCTCTAAAATTGGAAAAGTAGAGCCTTGCTGTGTTGGTGAGTATTACATGAATAATGTGGATTACATGAGAACACTTTGTACTTAAATATCTTTAAGGCAATGTAAGGGTTATGATTCCGCTGGATAGGCTGACCCTCAGGATGCCTTCCTTGCTGACAGAAGGAAGCTGCCTCTCCCATAGCCCCTGTTTACTAGATAGCCATGAAGTTTACCACCAGACCCAAATTCAGAGGCTCTAATGGATTTATCCAGGGACTAAGCATCTAGCTCCAGAGGAGACAAGCTACAGGCTGGATTGAAGATTGTGAACTATGGTATGACCTGGTATGTACACACACACACACACACACACACACACACACTGGGCTAGGTCAGAATTTGCATTTTAGAAACAAAAAGTGTTAATGCAAGAAAACGAAGTAGGAGGTGGTAGACGCTGAAGCCTAAAGACTGCTTTGAGTCAAGAGGGGTCATGGCAAGGTGAAATTATAAGGAAGCAGAAACTTAGAGAAAGTAAAAGATAGAGAAGCTGCTATCGAGAGAGAAGAATAGAGCAGAGAAGATGCAGAGTTGCCTTAAATGATGGCAACCTGTGACCCACAAGAGGGGAAAGAGAATCTGACCCCTAAAGCAATTGCAGCTTCTGATAGCTTTCTAGCATCAATTTCAATCTCTTCTAATGAATGACCTTTTCTCTTGAGTGGGTTCCTGTTCCTTTAAAGCCAAATGCTCAACTCAATACATTTTCTTTATTACCACACTTAGACTAGGAAGAAGATCCAGCCTGGCAGGAGAGTAGGAAAGCATAACTGGGTATGACAACCTAGTTACATGATGGGCTATCACAGAGAAAAGAGAGGGGAATTGGACCATATGTCTCCAAAAGCCTGTGTCAGAACAAATACATAGAAGCTATATGACCCATGAGGGCTTAAGAAGGAGATCTTTTCTAACAGCAAGATTTCCTTTTATACTGCTTTTTTCCTTTTTTATTCTTATTGCTTATTGGTTATTTTCATTAACAACTGAGTATATATATTGTACACTGTTCACTCTATTTCTTACTCTTTTCACTCCTTCTATGTATTTGATTGGAGTGTAATTGATTTACAATGTTGTGTTAGTTTCTGCCATACAAAGAAGTAAATCTGTCACATGTATACATACATCTCCTCCCTTTTGGACCCCTCCCATCCCATCCCTCTAGGTCATCACAGATCACTGCACTGAGCCCCCTGGGTTTTACAGTAACTTCCTACTTGCTACCTATTTTACACATGGCAGTATATATGTCAATCCTAATCTCCCAATTCATCCCACCTTCCCCATTCCCCCATGTCCACATGTCCATTTTCTACATCTGCATCTCTATTCCTGCCCTGCAAATAGGTTCAGCTTTACCATTTTTCTATATTCCACATATATGTATTAATATGTAATATTTATTCTTCTCTTTCTGACTTACTTTAGTACGTATGACAGACTCCAGGTCCATCCACATCTCTACAAATGATCAAGTTTCGTTCCTTTTTTGGCTGAGTAATATTCCATTGTGTATAGGTATCACATCCTCTTTATCCACTCATCTGTCGATGGACATTTAGGTTGCTTCCACGTCCTGGTTATTGTAAATAGTGCTGCAATGAACATGGGGTACATGTGCCTTTTTAAATTATGGTTTTTCAGGGTATATGCTTTTCTTTTACCAAAGTTTATCATGAGCATGTTTCACAGTTTAAAATTAAAACCTATTTTTTCAATGTTTTTAAACATTGGATCTTTCCTGTGAACTTTAGAGCAAAAAATGTACTTTGCTAAACAATGTATTAGGGCTTTCCAAGAGGTGCAGTGGTAAAGAACCCACCCGCAATGCAGGAGACATAGGAGAACTGGGTTCAATCCTTGGGTTAGAAAGGTCCCCTGGAGTAGGAAATGGTAACCCATTCCAGTATTCTTGCCTGGAAGATTCCATGGACAGAGGAGCCTGGCGGGCTACAGTCCATGGGGTTGCAAAGAGTCAGAAACAACAGAGTGACTGAGTACACACACTGTATTAGCAGCCAGTATTTGTTAAAAGTCTTAATGTACAGTTTACCAGATGACTTACAGGATTTTAAGATTCTTAATTGCCACAGTCTCTGTCTGAATTGAATAGGCAATGTAGTGTTTCACAACTTCCTGAGCACTCAAATTGCAACCTGAAACTCAACATACTGTTCTTTAGCAATTTCCTCTTTAATCCCTTCTAATACAAAAAAGGGATGACTTGCTCACATGTTTAAGGCATAACCTACTTTCCAGAGACACACAGAAATATTTCTTCTGCACCAGCTTCTTTAATGGAGTATGTAGGTGTAGAAGATGGTTTCTAGTGTGTGTAAAAACATGATGTGGATTCACTAGGATCTGCTTTTAGCTGCCACTCCTGCCAGTCTGGCCTCAAGCATGGCAAGCAGGATTCTTAACCCATGTAACCTTAGATTTCTTGTCTGTTAAATGTCTGTTAAACAAGCCTTAGTGTGTTTTAAAATATCAAAGGAGTTTGATAAAGCCTCAACTCTGATAAAGCCCAAATTTAGGGGAGAAGCTAATTAAGAACCAAGGTTAAACACATATAAAGTAACTCCAAAACCTTTCAAGTCTTATGCTTCAATAAGGATTTACTGTATAGCACAGGGAACTCTACTCAATACTCTGTAATAACCTATAAGGGAAAAGAATCCGAAAAAGAGTAGAGATGTGTATAAATAAGTCACTTGCTGGACACCTGAAACTAACACAACACTTTATGTCGATTACACTCCAATATAAAATAATATTTAATGCAAAAAAAGATTTATTTTTACATTTCTAGGTACATCCTTTCCTCTGCATGTTTCCACAGTTCACAAGGGAGATATTCTGTTGGAAAGAGTCTTAAGCCCTAGAACATCCCTGGTGGTGCAGTGGTTAAGAATCTGTCTTCCAATTCAGAGGACATGGGTTCAATTCCTGGTTGGGAACTAAAATCCCACAAGATGCAGGGCAACTAAGCTCACATGGTACAGTTAGAGAAAGCCTGTGTACCTCAATGAAGAGCCCATACACTGCAATGAAGATTCTATGCAGCCAAAACAAAATAAACAAACAAAAACAGTGGTTAAAGAAGCTTATGATTTAATCTGATGTCCCATTACTCTGTAAAATTATTTCTGTCCTGTGGCCACCCATCCCCTCTCAAATATCTCAGGCAATTCATTATATGTTTGGGCAATACTAACTAATGGCAAGAAATTTAAAATATTTGCCTAATAATCTGTGTTCTTTTATTTATTGCTTCTATTTCTACCTTTGGGTGCCATAAAGGAACATCGTTTCCCATTTTACTCAACACTTCAGATATATCTTATATCCCTTCATATCTTTCCTTCATATCATATATTTTAAATTCCTAGAGAAGAAAATTGGCAACCCACTTCAGTATTCTTGCCTGGGAAATTGCATGAACAGAGGAGCCTGGTGGGCTATAGTCTTGGGGTCACAAGAGTCAGACATGACTTAGCAACTAAACCACCATCATGTTTTAAGTTATTACTTATTATTCAATTAATTCAGAAAAGAAATTTTACTTATTAGTCCATCAGAAGCTGCACTTGGCACTAGGGGACTTAAACAGGAAGGAAAATGATGCAGTCCTTGACCTTTTGACATTTATGCTAACATTAAGTGTTTTTTCCAGGTCAAAATTTCTCCTTAGCTTTTTTTCAACTCAACAGCAAAAAGCTAACAACGCAACTAAAAATTGGGCAAAGGATCTGAGTAGACATTTTTCCAAAGAAGACATCCAGATGACCAACAGTTGCATGAAAAGTTACACAACATTAATAATCATCAGGGAAATGCAAACAAAATCACAATGAGATATGACCTCATACCTGTTAGGATGGTTGTGATCAAAAGGACAAGGGATAACAAGTGTTGGTAAGGATGGGGAAATAAGAGAAGTCTGGTGACCAGGTGGTGGTGTATAATGTAAATTGGTGCAGCCACTATGGAGAACAGTATGGAGATTTTTCAAAAGTTTAAAAATAGAACCACCATATGATCTAGCAATACCACTTCTGGATATATATCCAAAGGAAATGAAAATTTGAATCTTGAGAAGATGTCTATATCCCCAAGTTCAATACCATGTCATTCACAATAGCCAAGACGAGGAAACAGCCTAAGTATCCATCAATAATAAATGAATGGATATTATCCATGGATAAATAATGGATAGATACTATTCAGCCATGAGAAAGAAGGGAATTCTCCCATTTGTGACAACATAGACAGAAATGATGGAAGTTTACTGAACATCTAGGTCATTACCAAATAAAATAAGATACTGAAACATTACTGAAAATAGGCTTCTTTTGACAGGAAAACTAAAAAATTTTAAGGCTATTAATAATAAATGTTTGGTGCCACAATGAGACACTTTCTATAAAAAAGCACATGTTTCTAGAAATTCTAAATAGTATTTATAAGACTGTCATTCTACAAAATGCTAATGTAAAGGATAGTTTATAATTTACTTCTTGGTTTTTACTAGAAGTTATGATTTTTAAAGGTTAAGAATTCTAATTAAAATATGAAATTAAAACTACTAAAAATAGGGAAAACTTCATTGTATGCAAAAGAAAGAAGGTATAAGGGGTAGAAGTGCATTTGTTAAGGGAAAAGAATAATTTTATACTAAAAAGAGGTGAAAAAAGAGAAAAGGATGGACTCTGAAGGTAAAGAGAGAATCTGTAGAAGTTTTGTGGAAAAGAAACCCTGAGAATGGAGTTTTACATGTGATCAGAACTAGTATAGCTGGGAATGAATTTTAATATTAAGGGTAAGGTAGTTACAAAATTATAATTTGGTTTTTTCTCTGTTAAGAGGACAAAGTATTCTTGGACTATTGGTTTTTTTGTTTTTTTACTTTTTATCGAAGTATAGTTGATTTACAATGGTGTCTTAGTGACCTGCTTTTGAGAACAGATTATAAAATCTCTTTATCTTTTAGGTAATCTTTTGCAACTCTCTGTATGTGCCTTTGAAATCTTTTATTGTCACTAGGCTAAATGAATATGTATTGTTTCACAGTGACCTATGATCTTGTTTGACCAAGTGTTTTATAACTTTTGATATCTGATAACTATCCTTAAATCAAATAAATGAAGTTCTTTTTGACCTGTAGCTAACTTTGGCATGCTTCAGAAGGCCCTGGAACATCCCAGACAGATATTAACCTAATTAGGCTTATTTAGTATGTTAAATTACATGGGAAACATTGTCAAATGAGTCATGATAAACCATTTTAGGTTATATTGTATGAGTAAATTCCATTAATATAAATGTTCTAAAAATTATATGGAATTTCTAATAACTGAATATATACTGGTATAATGTTGTCAGTCATAATTCTAGTTAATATTTCAATAATGTATGTTACCAAAATAACCAAAAGTCTTTGACAATTACATTGTAATCAGGCCTTTAACTGTGACTTTTTGAGTCTCTTATTAATTGTAGACAGTTATTCTTTTACTATGATACTTTTACAAAAAACCCTCATCTTCAAGAAGAACCATAGAAAGGACTTTTTGACAAGCACAGGTTTCTGATAACTTTCAGATCATACCAATAAACTGAGTAATAAATTAAATAATTCTAATAGAAAACCTGATGACTTCATAAAACTGTTAACAGAAGATCAACATCAACAAAAATTAGTTACATAGGGCTAAATGATAATTTTTATGACTTTTTTCCTGAAATATTACTGGCTTTAATCTTTGTTTTCCAGATACAAGGAAACCTTTCTCCTTAAGCTAATTATGGTTTACAGCAATTTGATAAATTATACCTCTGTGAGCAGAACTAAAACATTTATCTTTTCTCTCTGATTCCTCCACAATCTAGAAATTCTTAGTGAGATTCTTATTTTCATGACAATATAATTATTTGTATAAATTTAATGAGAATCTGTTTTTCTTGTAATAGGGTATAATTAGAAATTCTGGTCGTATTACCATGACTTTGACTGGAATGTCGTTTTTGAGAATGCACATAGAATCAGATAAGACCAGAAAGCTTTAAAGAACCAAGGTGAACTTCATGTGTGTTAGTTGCTCAGTCGTGTCTGACTCTTTGTGACCCACCAGACTCCTCTGACCATGAGATTCTCCAGGCAAGAATACTGGAATGGGTTACCATTCCCTTCTCCAGGGGATCTTCCCTACCCAGGGCTCGAACCCAGGTCTCCTGCATTGCAGTTGGACTCTACCGCCTAAACTTTATGAAGCCATAAAGACCCTTGGAAAAACAACCTGGTACCTTGCTTACAGGGTTCCCAGAACCTGAGTAATAAATTATGTAATGATTGAAGTAAATAATGAAGATCACTTTCTGGCAAGTACACAAACCTCAAAATATTTTGAGAACCCCAAGAAGAGAGGAACTGATTACAAATCTGTGGATATTGTAGGTGAAATCTGATGACAAGTCCTTGATATGCTTCTCCATGCCTTGAGAGATCTTTTAAAAGTTCAGTCTGAAATATCTTATGAAAAGTTCCAGCAAAGTCAACTTAAAAGAGCCTATATCGAGACTTCCCTCAGAGTCCAGTGGTTAAGACTGTCAAAAACAAAACAAACAAAAAGCAAAACACAAACAAAAATAAATAAAAGAGGCTATATGATCACTTACACTTACATATATCATCAGGCCAAGTTTATTAAAAGCTAGAATTATTTTGCAAACAAATGAGTCTTAAGTTGGCTATATTTGGTAGAAATGAAGGTGGTAATTTAAGAGAGAAAAATTTGAGGTTTTGTATTTATTCTAAACTTCACTTTCTATTAATAGATGGCTCCTTGTTACTATGTTGCATTATTATAAAGTTTAATCGAATCATTAAAAGATACCCTAAGCTTCTTCCTGAAGCTTATCACACTAATATATTTTTGAATGAAGATCAGATGCTCCCTGAACTGAAACCAGGAGATTATGTTCACTGGAAAAAGCATCACTTAAAGGACTGTCTTCCAACTATTAACAGATAGTTGACTCCTTATCAGGTACTCTTAACTAACTCATGAGTAACGAAACTGAGGGGAATTAACTCACAAATTCATATTTTTCACTTAAAAAGGACTCCTACGTTTTCTCTATAGACAGAACTGCTGATCTTGAACTCATCTTAAAACAATACTCAGAGAAAAGACACCAACATCAGGATAAGAAGAAGATGATATTAGAAGGAGACAGCTATCCCAAGATGCCAGACATGACCAGTATGATTATTCAGAATGTTTTCTTTATTTCATGGACTTCTGCATATGAATAAAAATGTTTTTCCATCATGAATATAATCCCGTGCAAATTTGAGAAATCAATTCAAACATCAGGTTTGTAGTTAATTACTTACATCCAGTACTTCTGGTTTACTCTGGTGGATTTCTTATTGCAAAAGCTCTGATTGGATGACCCTAAGAAAATTTATTTTAGAAGAAAGAAATTGTAGTTTTGTTCAGGCTGCTATTGATATTGCTAAATGGGATTCCCTCATTTGTCCAATCAACGATACTTGTTCTGACCCTGTCCATAAATAATAATTTTCTTTAAAGTTACTCAAGCTTAGTCAGAGCAACCAGTTAAATTTCAGTCAAAGAATATAACTAACCAATTATCAGGAGGGACCCACCTTCAGTTATGGGATGGATTTATATGGCTAACACCAAGCTATAGTCAGTTAAGTTTAAGGTTCCCCTACGTTGGGAATAATTCAATCATACTGAGATACTCAGCATAATAGCACTAGAAAACTAGGCTGTGTGCCTTATGAAAAATGCCAACGTGTTTCCCCTAAAGAGAGAGACTGATATGGAACAAACTGGATCAGGCAACCAGAAATATACCAGGTCACACCTAATGGAACTCAATGGCTTTCAGCATCAATCTATGGCCCTAGCTTCCTCCAAGATGGAAAGGAAGATATCCCTTAGGATTCCTTTTGTCTCAAGGCCACAAGAGTGCCAATTTAGATATAACTCTGGCGCAGTGGTAAAGAATCTGCTGGCCAGTGCAGAGGACACAGGAGATGTGGGTTAGATCCCTAGATTGGGAAGATCTCCTGGAGAAGGGAATGGCTAACCACTTCAGTATTCTTGCCTGGAGAATACCATGGACAGAGGACACTGGTGGGCTACAGTGCATGGGATCACAAAGAGTCAGACACGACTGAAGTGACTGAATACACACTGGGAAATATACCGTTAAGTCATACCATTGATATGGCCATTTAGCACCCGTTTTTGTGCCTTCGCTAAGGTTGGAAGATGTAATTGCCCATACTGAAGCCTTTACAAAATTCACCCAACAGGCCTTAAATAGTCATCAGGCTATCAGCCTACTGAATTCTGAGGTCACTTTGACAATAAAAGTGGTCTTACAAGATGATACAGCCCTCAATATCCTCCTAGCATCTCAAGGAGGCACCTGCACCATAATTCAAACTGAATGCTGTGTTTTTATATCAGATGAATCTTCTAATATAAAACATTTTATGACCTATATGAAAAATCAGATTTCTGCCTTAAGTGATCCACTTCCTAATATTGGTCATCTTCTAAAAAGTTTATTTAATTCTGGAAGCTCATGGCTTAAATCCCTACTTATGACTTTATTAATGCTATTAGCTATATTACTCATAATCCTATTTATTTTATTAGATTGTCATTTGTTTTTGCATGTGTAACTAAGACTCTGACAAAATTAATGATCACTAAATATCTTGAGGCAATTGATCACATATATAGCTCTACATAAAATTAATTGCACTGGGGACTTCCCCAGGCAGTAGAGTGGTTAGGACTCTGTGCTTCGACTGCAGGGAGCTTGAGTTCAATCTCTGGTTGGGAACTAAGATCCCACATGCCATGTAGTGCAGTGAAAAAGAAAAAGAAAATCAATTCTATGATGTAACTCTAGATATGGGAAGAAGCAACAGGGAAAACATTTTCTGGATCATATAAACTAGTAAGACATATGATCCAGAGAATTTACAAGTTATTAACAAAGCCTAATCTAGATATAGGGGCTTTTCCAATGGCTCAGCAGGTAAAGAACCCTCCTGCAATGCAGGAGGCACAGGAGATGCAGGTTTGATCCCTGGATCAGGAAGATCCCTGGAGGAGGAAATGGCAACCCACTTCCTAGGGTGGGTTAGGATGGACCGGTTGGATCTCCTTGCAGTCCCATACACACTATTAAATATTTGTTCGATTTTCTCCTGAAAATCTCCCCTACATGCTATTAAATATCTGTTTGATTTTCTCCTGTAACTTAATTCTCAGACCAGACAGAGGAATTCAAAAGGGTAGAGGTATACACAATCTTATCTAAAAGCAGAAATAGAGACACAGATGTAGAGAACAAATCTATGGAGACCAAGGGGAAAGGAGGGTATGGGATGAATTGGGAGATTGGAATTGACATATATACACTATTGATTCTGTGTATAAAATAAATAACTAATAAGAACCTATTGTATAGCACAGGGAATTAATGCTTTGTGTGATCTGAATAGGAAGGAAATCCAAAAAAGGGGAGATATATGTGTACATATAGCTGATTGACTGTGCTGTACGGTGAAAACTAGCTTAACAGTGTAAAGCAACTATACTCCAATAAAAATTTTTTTAATAAAAAATGGTAGAGGAAAAATTTTTACTTCCTCCAACAAAAAGCTTTCTTTTGAATAAGGTTAAGGACTCCTCTACAGTTTCTACTGACCCATATCACACTCTGAATACTGATGTGCACTTTTCACAACAGTAGAAGAAACTGCTAGTTAAGTTTCCCTGTGTAACCGGAGCCTGATAATCCAAGGCATTAGTAATAAAAGTCTGAGAAAGGGTAGGTGCAACACCTGTCAAGTTTTGTCAAACAACACACTCAAATGGTCACATCCCAGGCAGTCTTAATAATAAGATTGAAGTGAAGTTTCCTCCTTCCTCTGTTAATCCAAATCTTAAGTGCCTTTCAAAGCTTACCTCAAGAACTCTTTAAATGATGTCTCAAAAAAAAAAAAAAACCTCTGGCAAGTATTAATTTCTACACTGTGCTGATCATTCATACAAACTAATAGTTATATTATTCAACACAGTTCTTCGTTTTCTTCTAACATATCATTTCTCGGTCTAAGTCTTATGTGACTTTATCTGCCCTGCGGACCCTTGAATATGGTTCATCGCAAGTGATTTGTATGTTTTCCAACACAACGACTCAGTCCATGTTTGATTTCAGTATGAACAGCTGAAACGACCAGTTTCGTGCACACTGACAACATCTCACCTTAGAACAATATTGTTCCTCTCGGTCTTTCTCCCTCAGAATCTTTTCCTTCCTCTAAGGAGCTTAAAAGCAAAGGCAGGAAAGTCCACTCTCCTGGAACCAACCCTTAAGCAATGGGAATCAGAGCTCCATAGATAAATACTCTGGCTTCTGATTTTATATATGTCCTCAGAGACCCTTCAGTGGGGATAGAGCACCTCTATGGTAATCAGGCCAATAATGCATCCCTTTTCTACATTTTTTGTCTTACACATTCAGTTCCTTTCCTCCTGCTTCCTACCAAGTGAACTTCTTGTCTTAGAATCTGTATTGGCAAGGGGAGGGGAGGGTTTCAAGGAGAGAAGGTTCATGTGGGTTCATTATTTAATACTTTACCCCTATTTTCTAGCCTAATTCATATCTGTAAGTTGACTAAAATTCACATAAAAATTTCATAAACCTATTTCATTACACTCAAACTAATATTGAGAAGCCAGCCTGTCCATTTTTCAAATGAGGACACAGTGGTTTGTTGCTGTTATAAAATTACAGTATTACTCATTCAACACAGTTTATTCACAGCCTCTAACTACACAGTCAGAGCACTAAGGAAGCACACAGAAAGGTTTTCTTAATCCAGGTTTGGGGAGTGGGGCACTGATGAAGAATGGTTTCCCAGAAGAAGTGAAATCTAAACTGAGATGTGGGTGAATTTGGTCCACAAAAGCAGGACAAATCCTAAAGGACTGATTATGCCATGCTGAGGAATTTTCATTTTATCATAATTGTGAAAATGGAGTCAATGAAAAATTTTAATTAAGGGAGATACATTATCATTCTGCTTCCAAGTGAAGAATAGATTAGATGACTTAAAAACTGGCTGGAGAAAAATAATTGATTCTAGGACTGAGGCAGCAAAAATACAAGGTGAGTTTCATGCATTTTGTAGTGATTGAAATTAAGTAAATACTCAAAAAAAAAAAAAGAAAAGGAGCATGCCCAGGTGGCTCAGTGGTAAAGAATCTGCCTGCTGATGCAGGAGATACAGGTTTGATCCCTGGATAGGAAGATCCCCTGGAGAAGGAAATGGCAACCCACTCCAGTATTCTTGCCTGGGAAATCCCATGGACAGAGGAGCCTGCCAGGCTCCAGTCCATGGGGTTGCAAAGAGTTGGACACGACTGAGCATGCAGGCATATACATAGTGCTATAGGAACCAAGTGGAAATTACTCCCGACGGCAAAGCTAGAAGGGTTTCTGACCCACAAAATAAATAGCGTAGTATTGGCTTATTTTAAAAATAAACATTCATATTTTAAAATGAATATTCATTTATGTTCATTCATTAGACTTTGTACTTACTTATGTCAAAATCTAAACTGTTGGGGTTCGGGTAAGCCATCACAGTGGTTATTTTGAATTAAAGTGACTTAAGAAATGCCCAATGTAGCAAGAATAGTTTGATCCTACTCTCTGTCTCCCTGAAAGTAGGAAATAACCCTCCCATGTGAAATTTCCCTCCCTGCATCTGGAAATGTAAGGACACCCATATGGCCTTATCACCAGAGACAGAGAATTGGCACCAAAATGCTTGTATAAAGAAAACTTGTCACTTCTTTAATTTACTACCCAAAGCCCAGACTCTTTAGAAGATTCACTAATTGAGCACCCAAAACCTAAGTTTCTTTGTCCTGTCAATTGCTCATAAATTTATTGTTTCTTTCTTTAAAAAGTATAAAATTTCTTGCTTTGGCTACCTGTTAGGTTCCACTTCTATGAGAACTTCATGCACACAAATTAAACCTGTTTCCTTTTCTCGCATTTATCATTCTTGTGTTAATTTTATTACTGGTCCAACCAAAAGAACTCAAGAAGGGTAGAGGGGGAAATTTCTCCCTCCCTGAGAATACTAATATAAATTAATTATTGGACACAAAAACAAATGAATAAGGGAGAAGAGGCAAGCATCTCTTAGGAATCAAAAATAATTTATATAGATTATCTCTTTTCAAAAATATTGAGCTTCTTTTTCTTTTTGGACATTACCAATATGCAACTTCATTTTTGTTTTTTGACATTGTTTTAAACTTCCTTAGGGAGAATAATTTTTCCCAATGCTTGATGAGAACTGTGGCAGATCTCATGAGTTTTTCTGCTCATTTTTAAATGCTATTGCTATAGTCCATAAACACAGGCTGGTGCTAATACATGGAGTCTCGTGCATGCATGCTAAGTCACTTCAGTCATAGTACATGGGGTCTTAGTGACCCCATGGACTGTAGGCTGCTAGGCTCCTCTGTCCATGGGATTCTTCTGGCAAGAATACTGGAATGGGTTGCCACTTCCTTCTCCATTAACTTAACTTCTTTTATCCCTGATGTCGGCCACACTTAATGACTTTGTTCTTACTAATAGACTGTGCGGCTGCTGCTGCTAAGTTGCTTCAGTCATGTCTGACTCTGTGCGACCCCATAGATGGCAGACCACGAGGCTCCGCCACCCCTGGGATTCTCCAGGAAAGAACACTGGAGTGGGTTGCCATTTCCTTCTCCAATGAATGAAAGTGAAAAGTGAAAGTGAAGTCACTCAGTCGTGTCCGACTCTTAGCGACCCCATGGACTGCAGCCTACCAGGCTCCTCCATCCATGGGATTTTCCTGGCAAGAGTACTGGAGTGGGTTGCCATTGCCCACTATTCTCTGTAATAGACTGTGAAAAGGGGGGTAAAACATAACTTTGTAGTTGAGGAAATTGGCCTACACTACCTGAGCCAGGTGACCAAGTTTAACATCATCAGTGGCAAGTCATGTTAGTAGCATGTTTCCATGACATCGGATGAGAAGGGTATCTAATTATCTCTGTGATGTTTTTCCCCAAATCCATAACCACAGTCTGATCATGAGAAAAACAAAAAACACAAACAAACCCAAATTGAGGGACATGCTAAAAAACACATGATTAGTACTTTACAAAACTTAGACAGGAACAGGCAAAGTATAGTAACAAGGGATATCCCTGAGGAGCCACCTCAGGTCAGAGGAGACTAATGAAACACGACTACTAAATGTGATGCCATATCCTGGATGGGATTCTGGGACCAAAAAAAAAGGGGGGGGGGCAGCAGTGGGAAAAGTAGTACAATCTGAATAAAATCTGAAGTTCAGTTAATAGAAATGTTCCAGTGTTGGTTCCTTAGTTTTGACTAAGCTACCAAGATAATGTAACAATGTGGAAAATGAGGTGAGGAGTATACACAGACTTTGTACTATCTTCTCAATATTTCTGTAAATCTAAAACTATCCTAAAATAAGAAGCTCCCTTAAAGAAACAGCAGGATAAAAGATGAACTAGGAACCTTGCAGTTGATTAGATTGAGTACCATGGATAAGTAAGGACCAAAGAGATGGTTTTAAGCCTAAGATCTGAAATGAGGATGACACTCTCAAGAGAATAAGAAAAGTTTAGAAGAGGAAGACTGACAAGAAAGATAATCGTATTTGTTTGGTAAAGTGTTTGGCAGAAAGCATAGAGGAACTAAAAAGACTCTTAATGAAGGTGAAAGAGGAGAGTGAAAAAACTGACTTAAAACGCAACATTCAAGAAACAAAGATCATAGCATCCAGTGCCATCACTTCATGGCAAATACATGGGGAAACAATGGAAACAGTGACTCACTTTATTTTCCTGGGCTCTGAAATCACTGTGGACAGTGACTGCAGCCATGAACTTAAAAGACGCTTGCTCCTTGGAAGAAAAGTTATGACAAACCTAGACAGCATATTAAAAAGCAGAGACACCATTTTGCCAACAAAGATCCATATAGTCAAAGCTATGGCTTTTCCAGTAGTCATGCACGGATGTGAGAATTGGACTATAAAGAAGACTGAGTGCCGAAGAAGTGATGCTTTTGAACTGTGGTGCTGGAGAAGACTCTTGAGAGTCCCTTGGACTGCAAGGAGATCAAACTAGCCAATCCTAAAGGAAATCAACACTGAATATTCATTGGAAAGACTGATGCTGAAGCTGAAACTCCAATACTTTGGCCACCTGATGCAAAGAACTGACTCCTTGGAAAAGACTCTGATGCTGGGAAAGATCCAAGGCAGGAGAATGGGAGGACAGAGGTGAGATGGTTGCATGGCATCATCGACTCAAAGAACGTGAGTTTGAGCAAACTCTGGGAGATAGTGATGGAGAGGAAAGCCTGGTGTGTTGCAGTCCATGAGATCACAAAGAGTTGAACATGACTAAGTGACTGAACAACAACAGAAGTGTTTGAAAATGATGTCAGGGCATCACTGGAAATTCTCCAAGGTAGAATGAAGCCACATAGAGTCTGGAGACATAAACCATAAATCTAGAGATGTGAGAAAGACTAAGAAAAGATCATTTGAATTGGCAAGAATGAATTCATTATTAAAATGCAAGAGGTTAGTTTAAGAGTAGTAGGACTAGAAGCCAGAATCTACTCCAATTGTTTTCGTTTTCTTCATTCTCTCTCTCTAGCTGTGCTTGTTCCACACCCATCTACATTTCCTTATTTGAAATGTGGTTAGTCATTTATTGATCTTTCAACCTTAAATAAATGCTTCTACCTTTAGCAATCGAATTTTTCTTGGTTTCCATACACCACAAAACCATTCTGTTTTCTTCCAGTAAACATTTACATGTCTCAACTAGACTGTTTCCTTCTCCCCTATTTGAGCATTTAGTTAATCACTGCTGGAGAGGAATCACTGCCAGGTTGAGAAAAGAGCAAAGCTGCTGAAAATGAGACTCAGGTCTCTGTCAACAAGGAAAGATAGAAGGGATGGTCTCCAACACTGATGGCTTGCCCCCTTTTTTATATATAATTTTTTATTTGGCTTGGGATACAAGAACCACCCCCCTTTTTAAAAAAAAATTAATGCAAGAGCAGCTCAGAAGTTTCCTATTAATTAAATACACAGTAAAGAAAGATTTTACCAATCAGAGAAAAGAGAAAGAGCAGGAGGTTGATCCCAAATCTATCATAAGCTATAGTGTGGCAGTAGTTGTAACAGTAACCATGTACTAAGCCCTTAGTGTCCTGGGCTGAGCCATGAGCTTTACATGCATCATCTTCTTTATTTCTCATGACAACTCCATGAAGTAGGTATAGGTCCTCAGTCCCTAATTCATAATACCAAACCATGCAGAGCTCTGAAAACCAGAACTGTTTTATTAAACTGTTGTTTTATTTTGTAACTCATTAGACAGAAAAATCTATCAAGAGATCATGTAAGACTATTTATTTTCTTTACATGTTTTGCTGCAGAATTACGAGTGTGCTTTTCTAGAGGATGTTGCTCTAGACACCACCACGCTTTCTATAATGCATCATCTGACATTTCTAACATTAAACAAAAACTCTGAATTCCAAAATTCTTCTGGCAACCAGAGGTTTCAGAGAAGAAACTGTGAAAACCGAGGGTGATAAATGTGAGGTTTAGCTCCAAGACACACAGGCAGAGATTTGAAATGAGGTCTGTCATTCTACAAACACTGGGCTTTCATCATTAAATGATATACTGAAAATGTTATTATTTTAAGAGCTGTCACCACAATTGATCTTGGGGGAAGAATTGTTTCCATTGGGAAAATAATTTGTTAGATATGATATCTTAAGGATCTAGGTGTCATTTGGTCCTGCTTTAGAAGCGGGTTGTTTTGTTCTTGAGACTTGAGACTTCCAACAACACAAGAGGTGACTCTACACATGGACATCACCAGATGGTCAACACCAAAATCAGATTGATTATAGTCTTTGCAGCCGAAAATGGTGAAGCTCTATACAGTCAGCAAAAACAAGACCAGGAGCTGACTGTGGTTCATATCATGAACTCCTTATGGCCAAATTCAGGCTTAAATTGAAGGAAGTAAGGGAAACCACTAGACCATTCAGGTATGACCTAAAACAAATCCCTTCCGACTATACAGTGAAAGTGACAAATAGATTCAAGGAGTTAGATCTGAGAGAGTGCCTGAAGAACTATGGACAGAAGTTCATAGCATTGTACTGGAGTTGGTGACCAAAACCATCCTCATGTGCTACTTTATAGCATTTCGTTGTCTGGTGTGTGATATGATTTCCACCACCATTCCTCTGCAAAGTTACTAAAGTCTACTATGCCCACAAAGTCTTGAATATTCTTCCCATCTTATCAGGTACCTCTAGACTGAACAGTGTGCTTCGCTCTGGAGATTAAAAGAAAAAGTCATGACCTTGAAGAGTTCAGCCTAGTGGAAGAGATCAGAAAAATTAAAAAAAAAAGAATTCACAGTTTAATGTTCTATAATAGAAGGGATGCCCAAGTGCAGGGTTTGTAAGTGAGGATCTCCTCCTGCCTAGCAGGGCACCATTATTCTAGCTGTGTATACACAGGGGCAGCCAGAGCAGGGAAGACCACATGTACGCAGCACTGAAAGGTCATCTTTAATAACTGTTATTGGGAAATACACTACCAGGGTTCCCAATGCTTAAAGCGATTTCCTTATTGGGTTCCAGAGTGCTTTTTGATCTCTTTAAGAAGTATTTTATTCAAAAGTATGATTGTCTAGAAAGTTGCTAAAAGCATAAATCTTAAAAAGTTCTATTACAAAGAAAAATATGTGCAACTTCGTATAGTGACACATGGTAACCCGACTTACTGCAGTGATCATTTTGCAACATATAAAGTGTCAAATCACTAAGTTCTACACCTGAAACCAATATAATGTTGTATGCCAATTATACTTCAGTAGAAAAAAATCATCTCGATTGATTTTTTTCCTTTATTACCCCAACGGTAAATACTTATCACTTGCCTTTCATGCGTTGAATACAGAAAGGCTCTATAGAGGGTTTATGACATTATTTTCTTGCTACTCTGGTAAATGATTAAAAGAACTAGGAATTTTGAGTTTGAAGAAATGAGTGTTTAAGAAATAGACTCACAGATATAGAAAACAAACTTATGGTTACCAAAGAGGATAGGGTGGAGAGGGGAGAAATAAATTAGGAGTTTGGGATTAAATATACACAAATATCTACACACTACCATATATAAAATAAACAACAAACTACTGTATAGCACAGGGAGCTATACTCAATATCTTATAAAATGGAAAGAATCTGAAAGAGAATAAATATTTAAATGTATAACTGAATCACTTTGCTGTCCACCTAAAACTAACACAGCACTGTAATTTAACTGTCCTTCAATTTCAAAAGAAAAGAGTGTTTAGTATATGTGCTGCCGAAGCAAGCACAAGAAAAGAGTGTTTAGATTGAGCCTGACAGTTGTCTTCAAACATCTATATTTGAAGCACATTATTTCCAATCTTAAAACCCTTTTTGAACGCATGTCTACTTTCAGGAACAGCCCCTATTTCCTACTCTCTTTAGAGCAAAAGTTCTTCAAATATATGTCATTCTCTTTGTTTCCGTTTTCTCACATTCTCTTCACTTTCTAACTTTCTCTGAATGGGATTTATATAATCCCACCTACCAGCACCGAACACATAATAATTCTGCATAAGTATTTGGTGAATGAAAAAGTACATCGGTTATGAAACTTCAGTGTACTAAGGAAGTGGTGAGGTTGAGGCACTTCCCCATCTGGTTCATCCCACGTGAACTGATACGCTGAGTGTCAGCTAAAGGACAGGTACAGCAAAGCGATCCCGTTACACATACAGTGACTTGCATGCTAAGTCACTTCAGTCATCTCCGGCTCTTTGCAATCCTACAGACTGTAACCCACCAGGCTACGCTATCCATGGGGTTCTCCAGGCAAGAATACTGGAGTTGGTTGCCATGCCCTCCTCCAAGGGATCTTCCCGACCTAGGAATCAAACCTGGGTCTCTTAGGTCTCCTGCATTGGCAGGCAGGTTCTTTACCACCAGTGCTATCTGGGAAGCCCCAGTTATACATATACATGTATCTATTCTTTTTTCAGATTCTTTTCCCACAGGGGTTATTACAGAACATTGAATAGAATTCCTCGTGCTGTACAGTAGGTGCTCATTAGTTATTTATTTTATATATAGTAGTACGTATCTGTTAATCCCAAACTTCTAAGTTATCCCTCCCCCTACATTTCCTCTTTGGTAATAGGTTTGTTTTCTAAGTGTGTGAGTAAGTGTGTGTGTTAGTGCATAACTGTGTGTGTAAGTTTTCTAAGTGTGTAAATTTTCTAAGTGTGTAAGTGTGTGAGAACAGATTTTTTTTTTTAAAGAAACTTTGGAACATCTCATGATGGGGGAATAAGACATAGGTAAATTTTGTGTGGCAGAGTAAGTAAGAGTATAACTTTGAGTTGGAAGATAATTAACAAGATTTTAGACATCATTATTAGAATTTAACACTTGGAGTGAGAGAAAGGTAACAATCCTCTAGTCCACTGCAGTGATTAAACCATCCTGCAGTAGCATTCCAGATAATTCCCTTTTAAAAGCACAAAGACAAAATGGAACCACCCTGAGGAAGAAAAACTTGAAGCAATACCAAATGAGCATAGTTGACAGACTGGGTTGTCTCACAGAAAAGGATATCCAAAGTGAACAATAGTCATTATTAACAAACATTTGGAGGATCAGGATGTGGTAAAACAGAATTGACCTGAGGTCAAGCAGTAGGATAAATAGATGGAAATTCCAGAAAAGGTTTCAACTCCATAGAAGAAACTGCCAATCCCTATTTGTCACCTGAAGTGTTTAAACATTGGCACATGCCCCCTGGCAGACAGATGAGATTTAAACATCAGATAAAGAGTTAGAACAGATGGATTCTTGTCTTCCCCAATCCCATGGAGAACATGGTTATTCTAGAGAACAGTGACAAACCCTGGAAAGTTATGTTGTGATGGCTAGCTGACATTTAGTTTGCCCTACAACTGTATTGTTAAAAAACAGCATTCAGTTTCCCTACATTTAACTATGAGACTTTTATGGTGTGTGTCTTATGATGATGTTAAAATACTCAGTTGATTGGAATTCTGAGGAATATGTGAGCTCAGTACCCTGTTGACACCTATAAAACAAGGGTGCATCCCCACTGCCTTCAACATTCTTGACTACAAAAAAAGAAGCCCAAGAAAGAGAAGAATATTTTAACTCCAGTTAGATTCTTAGTGGTAACAGATAAAAACCTATTTCAGTGAGACCAAAGTAACTTGAGAAATAGCCCAGGGTGGATTTTCCATGGCCACAGGATGGCCCTTTATAAAGTCATGAAACATTAGGCAATAGCAGAGATAAGAGGGGAAGGCTGCCATCTACTGCCCACCACAGTGAACAAAGGTGTGCATCTGTGAGGGGCAAGTAGGTATTGTAGAGAGAGAGCATATTAGATAAAAATTCCAGTATGGTATCTAAGCAAGAATAGACAGAAGATAATAGGGACCAGAAACTTACAGGGGTTTCTGGGCAATGGTTTCCGACAAGAGTGATACTGCATTGTGATAGGGGAAAGTGGTAGTTTCAATAATTGAAAATGGATTGATTATCCACAAATCTATGTTTAAAAAGATTGAATCTTGACACCTAGCTACATCATCTATAAAAATTAATTACAGGGGATTGTAGAACTTCTAGAATTATATAGAATATCTTCATAATTTTGCAGCAGGCAAAACTTTCTTAAACAGGAGACTCTCCCCCAAAAAAGAACATTAATGATAAAGAAAAAGATTGCTAAATTGGAACCTGTTAAGATTAAGGACCTTTGTTCATCAAAAGATATCACTGAAAAAATGAAAATGTAAGCCACTCAATAGAAGAACATATTTGTAATACATAGATCAAAAGGAAGCTGAAGCTGGAGGAGTAAAGAAACTTGAGCAGTTGTCAGTGGCAATATTAAATCAGGAACCCAGGCCTCCTAAAGCTTAAGCTAGTGCTAACCATGTCACTAAACTCAAATGCTCAAGTAGCTGTTTCATGCATCCGAAAGAACAAACAAGAGATTTGAGGTCAGATGTCAGATATGCATTGTGTGTGTGCTCGGTTGCTCATTGTCCTACTCTTTGCAACCCCACGGACTGTAGCCTGCTAGTCTCCTCTGTCCATAGCAAAAATACTGGAGTGGGTTGCCATTTCCTCCAAGGGATCTTCCCAACCCAGGGATCAAACCCACATTTCCTGTGTTGCAGGGAGATGCCTTACCACTGAACCACTGGGGAAGCTCCAGATATACATTATATAAATATACATACGTATACACACACATAGACATATAAACGTATATACACATACACATGTGTATATATATCAGTTCAGTCACTCAGTCATGTCTGACTCTTTGGGACCCCCTGGACTGAAGCATGCCAGGCCTCCCTGTCCATCACCAACTCCCAGAGCTTGCTCAAACCCATGTCCATTGAGTTGGTGATGCCATCCAACCATCTCATCCTCTGTCATCCCCTTCTCCTCCTGCCTTCAATCTTTTCTAGCACCAGGGTCTTTCCCAAGGAGTCAGTTCTTTGCGTCAGGCAGCCAAAGTATTGGAGCTTCAGCTTCAGCATCAGTTCTTCCAGTGAATATTCAGGGTTGATTTCCTTTAGGATTGACTGGTTGGATCTCCTTGCAGTCCAAGGAACTCTCAAGAGTCTTCTCTAGCACCACAGTTCAAAAGCATCAATTCTTTGGTGCTCAGCCTTCCTTATGGTCCAGTTCTCACATCCACATGTGACTATAGGAAAATATGTGTATGTTAGTATTTGATCTCTGTGATCAGAAACATGACAATTGAAATCTTTGTGCCTTAGTTTCCTTACTTGTAAAATGGAAATAATAATGCTATAGGGTCTTTAAATGATGGAAATAAAGTACCACAGTGCCTGGCATAAAGTTTTGAAATTTTTTAGCTATAGGGACCATAGTTATAGTAATGATGATGATCTAATTTTTTTAAGTATTATTAAGTGATAGGTTTATGAACTTCTATGAGAGATTAAGGAGGAGGGGGAATCATAACTAATTGAATAAAGGACCATAGATATTTTAGCCAAGCTTTAGAGGATGGGTACAAAATCATTGGTACCTTTTAAGAGAGTAGGCAGTATAAGGAAAAGAAGAGATTTTTTTTTAAGAAAAATCAGAAAGGTCCATGAATAATGAAAAATGAGATTTAAGAGTTAAGATGCAGCTAAGTCAAAGAAGTCTTCAAATGTCAGGTTAAATATATGAGGCTGAGTCTCTCCAATTTCTGTAATTTTTATACCAGTCAAATCTTGAGAACAGGATGTGAAAATTAACAGGTGCTCAACCAATTTCCCCATTCCAGCCAACACTGTCAGCACCCATTACAACAGTTCTCTTAAGGTTTGTCATTATTCTTTATTCAGGTGAATAGTTAGTCCTTGACGCAAAGGATAGTAGGTCATAATATATTTGACTGAGTTCCTGATACTGATGGATATGCACACAGAGAGGTAAACACATTAAATATGACTAATAGTCTACAACAGTAGCCGAATTGTTCCAACCAGTGCTCATCCCATCCTCTAGGGCACATAGTATTTATTCTAACAGTATTTATTCTGTCTAAATATTGATCATAAGAAGCCTAAATGTTTTACCATTATTCCAATCCATGAAAGGAAGAGTGATGTTATTACCAGCTAGCAATTACTATTCCAAGGGAGATAAAAGAATATTTTTGCACAATATTTATTTTTCTAGGTTTATTTTTACTCAAAGCAAATATATTATGAAATGCATTTTTATAGTTAAAGAAAGTAATTTCCCCAGAGTTCTATCACAGTTGAAACAGCAGTATTGTAATTAGAGCCAGGTTGGTCTCTTCATGTCCTCTTCAATTTGTGCCTCCAAAGAGCCGTCTCCTGTTATAATTTAGGGCAGTTTCTGACTAGAATTTTATCCAGATTCTATAGTGAATAAGAAAACAAGATTGACTGGAGTCCATGGGATTTCATTGTAGCGAAATGTTTTTCAAATTGCAAGTCAGGACTGGTGAACTATGAAATAGGACAGAATAAAATGTACCAAGAATCATTGTGTATCATAAGATTATGTTTTATTTCTTAACAGTCTTACTTGTCTATGACATACATATGTGTGTATGTATATACTAGGCCATAACACAAAAGCTATGTTTTACTTTGGGTCCAGAGTCAAAATGTCTAATAATCACTGTTTTGGAAAGAGCCTGGGCTTTGGCATCAGATGAGTCTAAATCTCAGTGTTTTACTACTGCTATTAATATCTAAAGTGTTCCTGTTCCAGGGCGCTCAGGGCTGGTGCCCTGGGATAACCCTGAGGGATGGGATGGTGAGGGAGGTGGGAGGGAGGGTCAGGATGGGGAACACATGTACACCCATGGTAATTCATGTGAATATATGGCAAAACCCCCCACAATATTATAAAGTAATTAGTCTCCAATTAAAATAAATTTTAAAAAAAGAAAAAAGAGTTCCTGTCCCAAGTCAATCCTCTCTCCTCAGACTACTTGTGAAACCAAAGAAAAATTCCTTTTCTATTAAAATTCAAATATTAACAGCCCCAGCCCTTTATAGTGGCTATTGGAAACTTCTTATTGACAACAAAACTAATATTTAAATTATGATTTGAGATGAACAAAACTTTACTCATTCAGCTGATATTTATAAATGCTTAGCCTAAACTCCATGAGAGCAGAAATCATATGGATTTCCCTTGCACTCAAGCCAGATTTTTTAAATAGCAAGGCTCTATGAATATTCCATTATAACAATGGTTGAGCAAATAAAAGACTAAAGAAGCCAGTGAATGACTACTCTATTGCAGGCACTGGAGTAAAAATGAACAAGGCATAAAACTGAGTCTTTAAGAAAATCAGATATATACATGTACTACTTAACTTAAGTTTTTAGTAAATATTTATTTAGAACCTACTCTTTTCCAGGTACTTTGCTAGCTACTACAATAAACAAAACAACAAAATTTGCTCCCTAAAGGTGAAGAGAATATTACATAATAATCAAAAAAACAGCTATAGAGTGGAAGTTAAGTACTATGCAGGGTATCAGGAAATAGTCAAATAACAAAACTTAATATAGACGCAGAAGAGAATTAGGAAATGCTCAGAAAAGCAGCTCCATGAGCAAATGTAGCCTGAATCTGAGGGTTAAAAGCTAGATGCTCCCCCACGCTGCGCCCCTTCAAGAGAGAACAGAGAAAAGACCAGTGTAGACTGACAGACTGAGCTAGCAGGAAACTGATGGGGAATAACGTAAGAGACGTAGATAGGAGCCAAGTCATTCAAATCAGCCTTTCCTAAGGATGTTGAATCATGGGAAACTGAAGAGCTGCATGATCACATGTACACTCTATAAAGATCACTGAATTATTCCATGGAGGGTAGCTTTGAAGATGAAATAACAGTAGATGTTGTTGGGAAACTACCTGAAAGAAATGTCAAAGTGGAAATGATTGCATCATCTTAGATATAACCATGTAAGGGAATGAGAAGTGTCCAGAATTGAGGTTATTTTGGACACGAAGTCAAGAAGAGACCTTGGTAAGGAATTAAGAGTGGAAGATGGTACATGGTAAGGGCAGAGGAAGGCATCAAGGAGAACACTTAGGTCTTGACTTGACCAACAAACTGGAAGAAAGAGAAGTAATTGGGAGGCTGAAGAGACAAATGTTTATGGTAAATTATTAAAACAGTAGTATAACATTAAATTTGAAGTGTCAATAGGATGTTCAAAATTTTCAGGAAGGTACTTAATATCAGGTATGAAGACCAGAGGAGAGATCTAGCAAAGAGATACATATATGAGAAATATACACAATTTTACATATGTAATTTAAATAATGTATATAAATGTGCTCACCTCAGCTCAGTTCAGTTCAATTCAGTCACTCAGTTGTGTCTGACTCTTTGCGACCCCACGGACCACAGCACGCCATGCTTCCCTGTCCATCACCAACTCCTGGAGCTTACTCAGACTCATGTCCATTGAGTCAGTGATGCCATCCAACCACCTCATCCTCTGTCGTCCCCTTCTCCTCCCACCTTCAATCTTTCCCACCATCAGGGTCTTTTCAAATGAGTCAGCTCTTCTCATCAGGTGGCCAAGGTATTGGAGTTTCAGCTTCAACATTAGTCCTTCCAACGAATATTGAGGACGGATTTCCTTTAGGATAGACTAATTGGATCTCCTTGCAGTCCAAGGGACTCTCAAGAGTCTTTTCCAACACCACAGTTCAAAAGCATCAATTCTTTGGTGCTCAGCTTTCTTTTTTTTTTTTTCCAGCTTTCTTTATAATCCAACTCTCATGTCCATACATGACTACTGAAAAAACCACAGCTTTGACTAGACGGATCTTTGTTGGCAAAGTAATGTGTCTGCTTTTTAATATGCTGTCTAGATTGATCATAGCTTTCCTTTCAAGCAGCAAGCATCTTTTAATTTCATGGCTGCAGTCACCATCTGCAGTGATTTTGGAGCCCCAAAAAATAGTCTCTCACCGTTTTCTGTTTCCCCATGTATTTGCCATGAAATAATTGGACTGGATGCCATGATCTTTGTTTTCTGAATGTTGAGTTCTAAGCCAACTTTCTCTCCTCTTTCACTTTCATCAAGAGGCTCTTTAGTTCTTCTTAGCTTTCTGCCATAAGGGTGGGGTCATCTGCATATCTAAGGTTATTGACATTTCTCCTGGCAATCTTGATTCCAGCTTGTGCTTCATCCACTCCATCATTTCGCATGATGTACTCTGCATACAAGTTAAATAAGCAGGGTGACAATATACAGCCTTGACGTACTCCTTTCCCAATTTGGAGCCAGTCCGTTGTTCCATGTCCAGTTCTAACTGTTGCTTCTTGACCTGCATACTCCAACTCAGAAGTTGCAGGTCAGGTGGTCTGGTATTCCCATCTCTTTCAGAATTTTCCACAGTTTCTTGTGATACACACAGTCAAAGGATTTGGTGTAGTCAATAAAACAGAAATAGGTATTTTCTGGAACTCTGTTGCTTTCTCATTGATCCAACAGATGTTGGCAATTTGATCTCTGGTTCCTCTGCCTTTTCTAAACCCAGCTTGAACATCTGGATGTTCACCATTCACGTACTGTTGAAGCCTGGCTTGGAGAATTTTGAGCATTACTTCGCTAGTGTGTGAGATGAGTGCAACTGTGCAGTAGTTTGAGCATTCTTTGGCATTGCCTTTCTTTGGGGTTGGAATGAAAACTGACCTTTTCTAATCCAGTGGCCACTGCTGAGTTTTCCAAATTTGCTGGCATATTATGAAAGTGCAGCACTGTCATAGCATCATCTTTTAAGATTTGAAATAGCTCAATTGGAATTCCACCACCTCCACTAGCTTTGTTCATAGTGATGCTTCCTAAGGCCCACTTGACTTCACATTCTAGGATGTCTGGCTCTAGGTGAGTGATCACACCATCGTGGTTATCTGGGTCATGAAGATCTTTTTTGTATAGTTCTTCTGTGTATTTTTGCCACCTCTTCTTAATATCTTCTGCTTCCTCTTGCCACCTCTGCTTAATATCTTCTTTTTCTCTGTAACCTTTAGTATAATCTGATATACTTTATAATTATTTGATTACTTTTTTATTGCCTATCTCTCCCAAACTGAAATGTCATGGAAGCTTCGTGAGGACAGTGATCCATCCCCATAGATTAGTACAGTTCTTTTTTTTCTTTTGAATACAATTAACATACATCAAGACCTGGGAGGGTCTAAGATTTCACCCTGGTTGGAAGCTGACACGTTATTCTGCCATAGTTAAAGGCAGTCTGAGAGAAGACTCCTGACTCAGAGATAAGAGATGTAATTACTCAATAGCAATAGCCAGAGTGCCTGCGTTTGCTCTGGTTCCCCAGGCCCAGCCTCCATAGCACGACATGAAGAGGGCCAAGGAGACATACAGAGAAAGCACCGTGTGTTACAGGGAAGGATGCCAAGCTTTTAAAAATCCCTAATTTTTCTCAAGGGCACTATGCCTGGGAATTCCCCAGTAGTCCAACAGTTAGGACTTGATGCTTTCACTGCCATGGCCCAGGTTCAATCCCTGATTGGGAAACCAAGATACCACAAGCCATGTGATGCAGATACACAAAAAAAGCATTGTACCTGCCTAAACTTTGCCCTAGTGAAAGATACTATCTTATACCCAATGGCAAACAAACCTCCCCTTTACACCAGAGAGAGAGACTATTCTACATTCCAAGGCTGTTTCCCATACAAACACTCTTGAAAAGATTGTTTGAAACACATGCAGTCAATGTCTGTACCCGTAAGACATGCAGAAAGATGAGAAAGAATTGAGAATTATCTCCCCAAACCACACATGATTCCAAAATAAACACAAGGCATATTTGGGGATGAAAGATCAATTCTTTGAGGTAGGTGCTGTTATTATTTCCACCCCCAGGTGACCTGCTTTTCCAAGGACATAGAGCTGGTAAGAGTCTCTGGTGAGCCCGCTCTACCTTGGAGTACACACAGCTTAGGAAAGAGAGTCCTCCTTACCTCTAACCTGGCCCTCTGGCAGCTACTTTAGGCTTTGTGAATGGGTGGCCGAAAAAGACAGAAAAGAGAGAATGAATTTTAAAAGCTGAAGAAAAAGAAGCAAGAATGGAGTTTTTTAGATATTCAAACCTCTTCATACACCCAGAATTACAGAAGACAAGAACTTTTGAGTTCACCTTACAGATAAGAAAATCAGGACTTGTCTATGGGCTTTCTCTCCACAGTCAGAGGAAGTAAGGGCAAGAACCAACTAACCACTAGTAATCTCTTCCTGACAGGCTTTACCTGGCACATTTCAGGCCTAGGGCATTCCTCTCTTACACCTTTCTTACACTGGTGGTGTGCCCCAAACCTGGAGGACGGGCTATGCTGTGGAGTCAATCAATAACCAAGGAGATCTGTGACACAGAGCAGGAGGTGGAGACTGGGAGCCCATGCTGCCTATATGACCCTTCCCGTCCCAGGGCTCCAGAGCGAAGTGGTAAGTTGAGTGCAGTTTTCGACTCAGCTCTAGAACCAGCACTTCAGCCATGAAGGTGGCAAGCATCTTTCTCCTCACTGCATTGGTCCTGATGAGTTTATCTGGTACGTGTCTTTGGGTATTTTTCTGATTTGAGTAAAATCTTTTTGACCTGTTGCTTTATTGAGCACATTACTTTCAAGACTTAGAGTCTACTCTTGGACAGATCTTTTGATTCTAGGGAGGTGAAATAAGATCAGTGGATGAGAATTATATATAGAAAGATGGATTTTAACATAACACAGGAAAACAATTTTACTAGTGCTCAGACATGAAATGTTTTTTTCCTCAGGTAATGAAGCTGACTCTTCATCAGAGATATGGTAGAAAAATGAAGGGATTATTTCAACATCAAGTACCCTTCTAGCTCTGTACATATTTAAGGCCAATTTACAAATTTTATGTTCTCATGGAATTGCAGAAATAGGTAACAATGGTTTCCAGTTATTCAGTGTACAGGGCAGAGTTTAAGAATTTGACTTTTGACCTACAGAATATTTTTGTAAAAAATATTCTTCTTGAATAGATGGTGTATGTATATCTTCAAACTGTCCTGATAATGCTGAGAGACGATCTGAACCCCTAGAATCGGCATCAGCTTCCTTTTTGTCTCTGGAAATGGTTAACGTGTTAAATTTTTTATCAGATCTAGCAAAGAAACCAAATCAACACTTTATGAAGAAAGGAACAATGCTGTTTGTTGCATTCACTAAATATTTATGGGAGCGGTGGTCCCTTTTCCATTTCTCATGCATATCAATTAATACAGATAGATGCTTGTGTGGTGATCACCTGCTCATTAAATCTTAGACTCAATTAGATTCTAAAATCCAGTGGGACTCTCACCACATCAAGTTCTGACTATTCCAGGGAACTTCTGCTCCAAGCCTGTGAGTGTCTTATGACTTTTCAAAACATTTAGCTTGGGAGAACTATCTCCTCACCTAGTTGACCTCAGAGACTGTTAATAACAAAATCAGATCTAACCAACATTTCTTCCTTTAGATACTATCTGATTAGTCCCCCTTCCCTGCAATATCTAGGGAGAACTACCTCCTTACCTAGCTGACCTCAGAGATTACTAATAGCAAAATCAAATCTGACCAACATTTCTTCCTTTAGAAGAAGTGACTAATACTATCAAATTAGTCCCTTTTCCCTACAATGAGCTCACCCACAGTCACCATCTCCTACGTAAACATGATGTCATCAAGACCTGCTATTTTCTGGAGAATGCAGCATGACAATTTTAAGTATCTACCTGTAAATTCAAAAAATGTGAATTAAACTAATAGCACAACGCAATGAAAGAAAAGAGGTCTTTGGGAACCAAAGTTTGAGTTGTCAGAAGAGCTCCACTTTTTTTAGAATCACTTACAAAAGAAGACTTATATGTAAATATACAAGCTAGTTTTGCATCACAAGACCTGGTTATTGCTAGTGTTAACTGTTTTACTGGTTATAGAAACAAGTTATAGAGACTCTCCATATCTTTACCTATAAACTTGAGGTAGATATTACATTTCCTACATCAATAAACAAGTTGTTAACTAGAATGTCAGTGAGTATTCAGAAGGTATTTGCTCTGTGCCTGAGACATCTTAAGCAGTAAGTACATCATTTTTATTTTCAAGGAAATAAGTCAACTTGTCTTAAATATACAATACTTCTGTCCTAATCAAATTTTTGCTTAATTTTTTTGAGGTTTCAGTAGGCAGGCTGTGAGTGAACAGCAGTGAGATGTCCTTGAGGAAAAAAGATGGAAATAAGAAAGGCTAGGTGGTGAAAGAGGCCAGCAGAGAAGACATAGACTTAAATGGAAGCAGAAACTTATGAATGAGAACACATCTGTCCTCCCATTCAAGACTCAACTTCACATGTCTGATTTATGTTTTCCAGGTAACAGTGGAGCTAACATCCTGGGAAGAGAGGTAAAGACAATTTTGTAATTTTTTTTTACCTCTGGGGCTAGAACTGTTTGTCCCAACCAAAGCATAGTCTAACTTGCCTTTCAATTTAGCCTCAAGTTAATACAAGGAGTATGAACGCTGGCAAGGCTTAACCTACTAAACGTGGGTAGTAATTGTAGTTCCCCACAAGTGCTTATGCTGAAGGACAAACTCTCAGATATACGGCAATTTCTGTGTAGTCATATTATGTTTGCTGTAAAGGGGTTTTTATATGTAGTAGGGCTATCTTGTAGGATAAGAATTTTCAGTGGAGACCAGCAGAAGAA